>NW_021149751.1:0-6166 GCF_002837175.3 Physeter macrocephalus
CGCGCGCGCGCGCCCCTGAGACAGAGCTGATAGAACAAAAAGAAGACGGTCAGTTGTGACCAGTTCCAAAAGAGTCAGAACAACCATTCCCTCCGTCCCTCCTTTCCTTCCATAAATAGGGGTTTTACATTTACCGTGAGCCAGGCATTGAACTGTGGACTTCGGGGTCAGATAGTGCCTTTCCTCACTCCACTAAAGCTCAGGCTGCCCATACAAATAAGAGAAATGCCAGCAGAGAGCTATATGTGCTATGTGATTGGACTATGGTGGCCATGGAGTTTCATCTGCCCAGCACATATTCTCACCTCCCCCTCACTCCCACCCATCCACCTTCCTTGGTTAAATAAAGCTTTTTTTTCTGTGGTGGCAGCGTTGGCTGGACCTGGGCAATTGCACATGATAGAACAACCCTGAACCTTCAGAACTGACTGGGTCACCACGGGGTGTGAGGCAGTGAGAACTTTCTCATCGCTGGCTGGAAAGCATCCCAAGATGGCTGAGAAGCAGGCATACAGACGTGTGTCTCGCCAGCTTGCAAAGTCTAGCTCTCTGCCCCTAGACAGGGTGCCAGCAAAGGGCAGGGACAGAGACTTAGGAAAAGCCTGCTGTGCAGCTGGTGCCTTGACCAAGGTGGTCATTGTCACCACTCTTAGGAGCCATCTCCTGAGGGTCTAGGTTGCTTGTAGGCAGGAGGCAGATGAGCTTTGCCTCACCACTCCAGGTGGCCACCAAGAGGGACCTGAGGAGGCAGCGGCCAAGGGGGAAGCCATGATTGCTGGGAGGTAGGGGATGTGGGGATGACAAGAAGAGCTTCTCGGCCCATTGTTTGGAGACAGAAGTGGCAAGAGGGACCAATTCAAGGACCAGGAGTCAACAAGATCTCTTTCTCTGGCTTTGAATTCCAGCCCACTGAGCAACAGAAATCGGTAGGAGAAAGAGGTTCAGCAAAGTCATGCTGTGGCCAGTGAATCCACAAACCTGTCAAACCAGAAGACAATCCCCAGGCCCTTGACCCTCTAGCAACAGGAAGAAGGCTACTACAGTGACAAGGAGAGCAGCTGGGGAATGCTCTCCAAGTCCTTTCTCACAGAGGCTTCTCTGGGGTTCCCGTCTCCTTTTTTTCAGTTTCTGGTCACATCTGCAATCAAAAGTGTTCTGACTACTGGTTGCTATGATTGAGGCAAAAGTGAAGAGCCCTGTGGAGTGTCAGCGGAGGGAGGGAGAGGTCCCTTTCTTGTGGGAGGAAGTGTTACTCATTTCATTCACTCGATGATTCAACAAGTATTTATGGAGGGCTACCTCGTACCAGGCATTCTTCTAGGCAGAGAGCCCCTGCATCCAAGGAACTTATCTTCTAGTGGGGAAGACAGACAATAAACATGGCAGAAAATGTAAAAGCACTTAAAGGTTGCTGCAAATGCCCTCAGGGAAATAAACGAGATGATTTGATATGTCTTACCTAGAACCCAAGAGAAGTGGCAAAGGTCAGGGATGGCCTTTCTGAGGACAGTGATATGTGGCCAGTTCTGCTGGAAAACAGGGGGAAAACCTGCCTAGCAGGGAGAACTGCAATTCCTCTGGTCTTGTGACGAAAAAGAGGAGCAGTGGAGCCGCAGAAGAGATGCCGGTGTAGCTGGAGCCCGGTGAGAGAGGGGATGGAGGGAACAAAGGACAGTGTAGTGGTGGGAAGGAGCCATGATGGAGTTTGGTTTTCACTCAAAGAGCTCTGGGGAGCCAGAGAGAGAATTGAATCAAGGGAGTGCCATGATCTAATTATATTCAGTAATTTCTCTCTGGCTGCTCTCTGTGGAAAAAACTGCAACTGGGCAGGGCACAAAGAAAAGCAGGGAGACCAATTTGGGCCCTCTTGCAGTAGCCCAGTTGGGAGATGGCAGTGGCTTGGCCCGGACTGGCAGCACGAGTTTAGAGAATAGTGCATGGGTTCACGTGATATTTTGGAAAGAGAACAGACAGCACTTGCTGGTGGATTGAAGGCAGTTGGTGAACAAACTTAAGAAATGAATGATTACTATGAGAGTCTTTTCTTGCAAGTCTTGGTCATGGAGGTGTTATGTATAGTCACAGACAATACGGAGAGTGGATGTGATAGATTTGGACAAGGGAGAAAGACAGTTGGGGATGTGTGTCAAGAGTTCCAATTTGCACATGTTATGTGTCTGAAGTCTGGAAAAGTCCGCTCTCCATGTAGGCTGCAGAAACAGAATTATCAAGACAACAGGACACAGATAGTATTTAAAGCCACAAGACTGGGCAGAATCACCTAGAGAGAGTACTGTCAGGAGAAGAAAGTGCAGGGCTATTCCCTGAGACATGCCATCATGTAGAAGTTGGGTTGAGGATAACAAGCCAGCAGAAGAGATTGAGAAGGACTGGACGGTAAACGGGCTGGCCCTAAACCTGACTCCTCTCCAGGGCCGTGCAGGGTCCAGCCTCAGTGTCCTCACTCAGGTCCTGCTTTCAGTGCTCCTGGCTGTATGTGCATGGGACTTGGTTTAAAACGGGAGGACAACGAGAACTTTGTGTGCTAGGGTTTAGATTTCTCTTTCTGTTCATTTCAAGGTGGAGCTTTAAAGAGATAGGTTCAGATACAGAGACATTCAAAGCGTGTTTGGAGCCGGCCCTGCTCTTCCCATTTCACATGGCCCACCTCCTTCTTCCTGTCGGGAGGCAGTAATAGAAAGGAATGGGGATGCGGTTCAGAGAGCAGGAGAAAAGAATAGAAAATAATGGAAGAAGGTAGGGGATGGGGGTGGGTACCAGTGGGGAGAGGGACAGATCAGCTCTGTCAAAACACTGAAATGAATCAAAACACTGAAAACAGGGATCTACATAAAGAAGTCTCTTCCTATGAATTTCTCGTTGACCTAGCTGTAGGAAGGATGCTCAGGGGAATAGAGAATGAAAACATACATGTATTTTGTAGTAGAGAAATTAATTTTGTCAATTCACACTGCCCCCAAACTCCCCCGAATGAAAATAATCTTGACACACAGGCCAGCAAAAATAGCAGCCTTAGACTTTTATTTAGGAAGAATTGGAAAGTGTTTGGGTGTGTGCCCCTGTTATTTAACAAATAAGAACAATGATTATTAAATTGTCTTGAATAAATACAGCACATTTAGCAAATGGTCCTTTGGATCCTTATAAAGTGAAGAGTTAACGGAGGCAGAGATGTAGGGCAGGGAAGGAATGAGAATTGAGTCAATAGACATAAGAGCCCCAGGACATCAGGACATACACACACGAGCATGTTTATCACCTAAGCATTCACGCTGGGCAAACTAGGATACAACGCAAGCACTCATCAACTGGGGAATGGCTGGAGACATTGTGGCACAGCCATTCCATGGATTATTATGCAATCATTACCAAGCACGAGTTATGTCTATAGGGTCTGATTTAGGGGGACCTTCAAAATATGCTATTATTAAGTGAGGAAAGCAAATTGCAGAGAGGGGACAGTATATGGTCTCATTTGCATGTTGGGGGTCAGGGCACGGGAGGGAAGATAAGGGGTTGTGATCCCATATTTATTTGTATGCCTACTTGACATCTCCACCTGGATGTCTCATAGGCATTTCATCCTTAAATGGCATCACCATGCACTCGGGTATTCAAGTGAAATAAAAATGGAGAGGCACCCTTATTTCCTTCCTCTCCCACTCCCACATCTTCCTCTGGCCCCTGTGTCATCCTTCAGCCATTCCTATCACCTCTACCTCCCAAACACCACTTGAACCTCTCCAACTCCACTGGAGTCCACCGTTAAGCCTCTCATGGGATCCTGCCAAGCCTCCTAACTGTTCTCCCACTTCCACCAAACTTCCTTGTCCATCCAGTAGCCAGACTGATCTTTCAGAAAAATGAATGGCGCCTTTTGCCTCCCCTACTCAAAACCCCAGAAGGCTTCCCACTTCACTTGGACTTAAAGGCAAACTCCTCAACATGACTTAAATATAATGAGCTGCATGACCTGGCCCTTGCCAACCTCCCCATTCTCACCTTTCTCTATCCTGGTCATTGTGGGCCTTCTTAGAATACTCTGACTACTCCATGATCCAATCTCCATCCTTCCTGAGGGCTTCCACCTACCTCAAACTGTCTTTCTCCATCTTTTTAAAATCATTAACAGTTTTTTAAACATACAGAAAATTATATTAGGTCACAGAACATGCCCCCAAGTACACATCACTCAAGCTGAAAAAAATAAAACATTTGTCCTATTTTTGTATCAGATGGTTAGATTTTTAGGATAATAAAAAAACACAAAATACAGCTACCATCCCTTTTGGAGCCCCCCGCCAATCCCATTCTCCTTGCCACCCCCCATAGGGCACAAACCTTGGTTACTTCTGGGTGTGATTAAAGGCAGGATACAAGTAAGTCCTCAGTTTCTCTCTCTAATTTCTTTTTCTCTCTCTGTCTCTTTTCCCTTACTCTATTCATGAGAATTTCTCTGACCCTTTGCTATTTGTCTCTCAGAAACAGACAGGGTCCACAAAAGGGAACATGATTGGTGATATCTGGGCTCAGGATGGTCGTGAGAAATGAAGAAGCCTATACTCCTAGCAGTCCCTGTATGTTCCTGAATTCCTGGGCTTAAATTCCTCAAAGAACATGGGCCTTGGAGTCAAATGGACTCTCTTGTAGGCAGAGTTCCAGAGCAAAACACTCAACTGCTCTGAGCCTCAGTTTGTGCTTTGAGTTTGAATTTCAGAAACTGTAATTAAGGTTCTTAGGAATTTTTTTAATAACAAGTAGTTTTGCCCAACCCTATTTAGGAACCAAGAACAAAGGGCTGACTGATGGTTTTTACATAGAATTTCAGATAATTTTCTCTCTGGGAACCAATTCTCCTCCCAATGTATGCTTAAAACTTTAATGACCTTCTTTGTCATAATCTCAGGCAGTTTACAGGCGTGACCTTATAAAAATATACCTGTAGGTATATCCCCAGTCCATGACTTACTAGCTATGCTTACCTTGGTCAAGTTGCTTTGCCTTTTTTGTTTGTTTCCTTAGCTTTGGAGTCCTCATCTGTACAAAGGGATGCATATTTGTAAGGACAAAAAGACGTGATAATGTTTGGAAAATGCTTTTCACAGTGCCTGGCATGCATTCAGTGCCCAACACAAGGGACTCCTTATTAATGTCAGTTCCCTCTGTCCTGAAGCTATCCTTGTTCAGCTGGTTTTTGAAGGCCCAATGTCTCTCCTTTCTGGTGTCCAAGGAAGCTTGGCACTTTCTCTCTAACCAGGAGCAAGGTGTCAGTTCAGAGGGCGTCTGATCCTCTGGGTTATATCCCAGGTTATGGCTGGAGTTTACTCTAGGCAAGCCCCTGATTCTCTGGCCTGAACTCACCTAACTTACACTGGCATTCAGGTTTTCCTTCGTTCTCCTGAACTTAGGACCTTTTTATGACCCATTTATTTATCTTGCCTGAGATCCAAGGACATTGCAAGTCAACACGTGAAAGAATGTCATTTTCTGTACTCAAGAAAACCCCCTAGAAGATTTGATAATGCTGTCTCATAGAATGGGGTGTTGAGTCAGGAGTTGAATTTTCCCTCAGCTGCTATTCATCCCTTTGAGCACCCTTTTTTGGGACCATTTTGGAGATAAATTACTATGAGGCAATATGTTCCTTCAAGTTCTTTCCTATAGGACACTGAATGCATTTTCATGTGTTCATGATGTCTCTGGAACTCTCCTACCAACATTCATGACTGTGCTAAGAAACATTCATGGGTTATTGGCATATGAGTAGCTTATCTTCATTACCATGAGTTGCTGAGCAATTTAAGTTTTCACTGTGTATAATAGATGTAAGATGAAATCTCCTTCCATGTGATAAAGCCTTGGTGAAGTCATGATGATTAGCTTTGGGACCTCCTTCCATGCACACCATCTTTTAGAAACCATGATCAAAAATAAAAATTGCTCTTACTGAAAGGAAGTCACGCACATGGTAAATAAAATAGTAGTGACCAGAAAGTACAAACAAGCTTGTGATAAAAGGCAAAGGTCTGAGACTCCATCACTTCCCACTCCCCAGTTGTGCTTCCCAGGGTAGATCATTTCAATAATTCCCACTAGGGGCTCCCTGGTGGCGCAGTGGTTGAGAGTCCGCCTGCCGATGCAGGGG
>NW_021149753.1:0-1740 GCF_002837175.3 Physeter macrocephalus
AAATCTAATGGGTGAAGATGGATGCTCCCAACACAAGGAATCTGGAGCTAATAATTTTCCGGGATACGGTCTTCTTCTTTCCACCATAGCGTTCACCCAGGTATCTCCTAAACACATAGCGTGTTTTGAAAAGTGCTGTGCTGTTTCCCTGCTCATACATGCAGATTCTAAGTAAATAACTCAGGGCACAGACCATCAGACCATCTTACCACCAAGCTGTTGTAGCTTGAATTTTGCTGGAAAGATGAGTTTAGAACTAAGTCCTCTGCTAAACCAATACATTTAAGAGCTTAATTTGGAAAACCAAAAAATTCCAGTTGTGTCATCCACGCACAAAGCGGGACTCAACTCAAGCGTTGGCCTGAGCTCCCCATTCAAGTGCAGGTGTATCGGACTTCCCAGGGGTCTGGTCTTGTCCATGTAACTTCTCATGTACTCTCCAGCTTTATGGACCCACAATTTTATGTTGAAAAGACAGCCTAATATATAATAAAATATTAACGTTATTGAGAACATTGTAAAAAGTTTCATAGCTCATTTGTTCTTTATTTGTTCATGCTCAATTATCTACAGAGTGTCTTTTCTTTCGGAGCTGCTTTAAAATATAGTTTATTAATAGGGAATTTGAGGTAAAGTAAGGCCTATGGATCACTAGACGACTGTCACTGAAAAGATAGTTGGTTACTTGCAGCTCCCAAGAGGAGGGGACAGGCTGCACATTTGTCAGCAGGCAGAGGCAGTGAGGGGAATTCGGAACAAGTGCTTTTTCTGTGATTCCCCAGGAAGGAAAAGTGAGGAGGTGAGCAGATTCAGGACTGAGTAGCCTGTAGGATGTCGGGGGCTGTCCCTGGTGTCTGGGTGATGACGGAAGGGAGACAGTGACCCCGAGCTTGAGAACCATGGAGGAGGTGGATGGTGAGGGCTCTGGATGGATTGGTTTGTATTTGAAAAGCAGGCCTGGGAGCAGGTCTGAATCCAGGAAGGCGGGAGAGGAGGGACCAAAAGTCCGAGGCAAGGGGACCCGGGCCTGGCACAGGGTTGTCTAGAACAAGTCGTGCCCAGCATGTGCAAGTGAGAGGATCTTAAATCGTCAGGTTTACAGAACCTAGAATCTTGGTCCACACTAGGGCGCAGCTTAAATGTCACTTTCTCAGAGACACGTCCCCTGCCTGTGCATCTGCAGTGTCAGCCTCCCCGGCCCACGTGTCCCAGCCAACACCCACCTCATTCCTGCTCAAGACCCAGGGACAGCCCTGTCAGCACCCACTGTGGCTGCCCCACCCGGAGGAAATGTCCTCAAGGGTCCCAGGCCTGCAAGCTCCTCTGCCACCGCTGTCCCCTCTCTCTGCCACACCAGCCCCTCCCACGCCCCGCTCTCCAGCTTACCCTGAGGACTGCCCTTCCCTGCACAGCGTGGACCCTTCTACACGCTGTTCTGCTTATTGTCTGTCCCCCTCCGCAGCGTCAGCTCCAAGGGAGCAGCAGCAGGGTTGTTTCTTTTTAAATTGTCCTTCTTTTTGTATGTTTTATTCTCTGCGCTGCCTACAGCGCAGGTCAGTGTGGAGCTCGAGGTAGAGACTCCATAAGCACTGAATGAGCAGCTCCTATCACAGCCCGGAACGCCCCTTTTTGTGATATCCTTGTTGGGTGAGTCTGTCTCCTGGGGACTGGGAATCCCTTCCCCCAGCACAGGCCTGGCACACAGCAGATGCTGGATCAGCATTTTGAGGAAGGAATATG
>NW_021149753.1:5294-6165 GCF_002837175.3 Physeter macrocephalus
GGTTAAGGGGCCCTAGGTGTCTTTGTAGGGACATAAAATATTCTGGATCAGATAGTGATGATGGTTGCACAACTTTGTAAACAGACAATAAATCACTAAAATAGAGTGTTCATAAAGAATTGTATTGTATATGATTTCTATCTCATCTTAAAACCGGCGATTAATAAGTAACACGTTTTTGAAAAATAATGGAGACACATATTATCTCATTGCTTGATTTGGTTCCCACTCTAAACTCTGTACACATGAACAAAGACCCCCACTCCCAAAATGAGAACAAGCACTAGTTACTCAGAGCTTGTCTATAGAGCACTGGAGTCAGCCACGGCCAGTCACATTTGACTGTGACTCAGGTCAGGCATAGAGGTGGGGATGCCTTCTGGTGGAAAACAAGGGAGCCATGTCCTGCTCACAGCTTGTGAAGTGGGGAAGCTGGAGGCAGGCTGACAGGAGGATGGGCGTCCCATATGATTGCTTCGGGGAACATATTGATATTTGTCTTTCGCCCATTTGGTTCTAAATGGAAAGGATGACAAATGAGGAAGCTGTGAGTCACTGACCAAACACTGACCCTTGAGGCCTATTGTTGATGAGGTTGAGGTCTGGTTTTCCACGTTGGTTGCTGCAGTGTGTGGCACAGGGCCTTGTGGCTCGAGGGAGAGTTTCCCCGACTTCCAGGAAGATTTAGAAAATTCTGCATTCCAAACCCCCTCTTTCATCATCTTCAGTCACATACTCTGTTGTATACAGAAACTTGAATCACTGTTTTCAATATTAACTGCAAACAATGGTAATAATTACTGTAATTTTGAGTAACATCGACAATGGTAATTTTCATTACTATAAATCTCAGGATTTCTCATTTAACTAA
>NW_021149754.1:0-1441 GCF_002837175.3 Physeter macrocephalus
GATAAGGGCATTCCATACCAGGGATTCCATTCTGTGTATCTTTCCCTCCTGGAATGATTGCTTTCGGGCTCCCTTCATAGGATGATGGTGGAACAGAGGCCTTTGTGTGCGAATTTTCCCCATTAATTTCAAGAACACAATTCGCTCTTCCCCATCTAAAACAGTTAGTGATCATTCCTTTATGGAGAATTACATCTTGGTCCCAGATCTGTCCTCTAGGCACCTTAATTTCCATAATTAACTTCTTAGTCTATCTCATCACTTGAGCTGTGAAACCACTTTTTTTGTGATAAATGTGGCAAGTTTTGCCCCCGTGTTTGCTTTGCTCTGTAATTTTATTTTATTTATTTATTTTTTTGCAGTACACGGGCCTCTCACTGTTGTGGCCTCTCCCGTTGCGGAGCACACGCTCCGGACGCACAGGCTCAGCGGCCATGGCTCACGGGCCCAGCTGCTCCGCGGCATGTGGGATCTTCCCGGACCATGGCACGAACCCGTCTCCCCTGACTCGGCAGGCGGATTCTCAACCACTGCGCCACCAGGGAAGCCCTGGTCTTTAACATTTGTTTTAAAATAGCATTGCCAGTTATAGAATCATTTAGAACTGTGTGTGTGCATGCACATGTGCGTCCAAATCAGCTTCTCAGAGCTCATGCCTCCATTTTCCACAGGCACACAAACCTTTAGTTTGGGGGAAGATCTTAAGTTCCCAAAATACTTATAGCTTTTTTAAATGTTTTTATTTTTGTTCCCACTCCAACTGTTTAAACATCTTGAGCTTTCTGTTGGCACTTTGCTTGTTTCTTGCAAACAACTATGCATTCCTCGTGGTCTGAGATCTGGATCAAAGACCACCGTTTCTCACACCTCCAAGGCAGATATATATCTTTCTTCAACTGTACTCCCATCAGGCCTTGATCAAACATTTCTCCCCATATGGCTGCAGTTATTTCATTGTATTATTTTTTACCACTGGATTTTTGAATAATGGAGGCAAGGACTTTGGATTACCAGCACCAGACACAAGGCTTAGCAAGTAACAAACTTACAGTGAAAGAAAAAGAGGAATGAATGGGATGGTTTTCCATTTTTGAGGAAATGAATAATATGAAATACTGCACTGACAAGTGTAATACACTAAACAAATGAGGTGTTGCAGAGAGAGTCTGGATCTTTCAATGACAAGGAAAGTACAGTATAAGGGAAAAGACAAACAAACAAAAACCTCTTGAAAATGGCAAGCCTCTAAGGTCATTTGACCCTGCCTAAGGAGAATGTTTACATAATTTCAATAGTGTAGTATAACCATAGGTTACATTCTAAATATTCTCTGTTATATAGCTTTACAGAGGAGCTGATAAGAGGGTCTACATAAAGGCTGCATGTTCAGTGGTGCTTGGCGGGAGACAACCATGGATACTATAGAGTTGCAGATGCCTGA
>NW_021149754.1:4541-6165 GCF_002837175.3 Physeter macrocephalus
AGAAATGCACCTTGACTGAGAGATCTGCTTTTGTTTTCCTCCCCAACCAGCTTTAAATTCTTAAATTGCTTTTTGCTGTTTACAGTAGAAAGATGTTCAATAATGCACACACAGTGACAGCTGAAATACACTCATTTAATAAACAGTTAAACTCTCACAATCCGTGACTGTTGCTATTTGCCAGTTTGGGCAATTTATGCAATATCAGTCCCTATTTTTTGACTTCATTTTTTTTTCTTTTCTTTTCGACTGATAAGGATGAGGAGGAAAGCTTCACCCCCCTTGACACTCACTTTGTTTTGTAGCCTCTTAGTCAAGACGTGGGGAGCTGGGGAGGCAGACGCAGATGTATAGTCATGGTAATGCTACAGGAAACAAGTACACTAAATTACAGCAAACTAAACACCACACCAAAGGAGATGTACCCCCTATGGGATACAGTGCAGTCCTTGACAATGATGAGGATTTATCGCTCTCTGTCTTTCCCTCTCTGTATGTCTGTCTCTGTCTCTCTGTCATTCCCTGTCTCTCTCTCTATTGTCTCTGTCTGCATACCTGTCTATCTCTATCTACCTCTGTCTTTGTCTACCTCTGCCTATGTCTCAGTCTGTCTATATCTGTCACTCTCTGTCTCCGTCTTACTGTCCCTATCTTTCTGTTTCCCTCTGTCTCTGACAATCTGTGCCTCTCTGACTGTGTCTGTCTGGGTCTCTATCTTTCTGTCTCTGTCTCTGTATCTCTCTGGTGTCTCTAAATCTGTCTGTATCGGTATCTCTCTGTGTCCATGTGTCTCTCTCCATCTGTCTGTCTCTGTCTTTCCCTTTCTGTCTCGGTCTGTCTCTGTCTCAATCTGTCTCTGTCTCTGTCTCTCTGTCTCTCTCCTCTCTCTCTCTCCCTCCCTCCCTCTCTCTCTGTCTCTGTCTTTGTCTGTCTCCATCACTATCTCTACGTCTACGTTTCAATGTGCCTCTCTTTCTCTGTCTCTGCATCTGTCTCTCAGTCTGTCTGTCTCTGTCTTCCCATCTGTGTCTATCAGCCTCTGCCTGTCTCCCTGTTTCTGTCTGTAACCGTCGCTCTCTGTCTTACTTTGTACATATGTCTGTCTGTCCCTGTCTGGGTCCGCCTTTCTATGTCTCCCTGTCTCTGTCTCTATCTATTTCTATCTGTCTTTGTCTGCCCCTTTCTGTGTAACACTTTCTACCTGTCTCTTCTTGGGGAGGAGCGGTAATATCTGGCTCTGTCCATCTGTTGGGATTTCTCAGCCTGCCTGACCAACTGTCTCTCTTTTTCTGTCAGGCTGTCCTATCTCTGGCTGTTTCTGCCTCTGGTCTATTACATCTTTTGATACTCTGTCTCTGTCTCTGCCTGTCTTAAGGAGACAGGAAAGAAAGGTTATTACAATTCAGTACACAAACCCTCTTCTCTTAGGTTCCCTTCTGGTGGTGTCCTGGAGACAGATGCTGTAAGAAGATAAAGGTTAGCATTCATGTTCAAAGACTTAAGAGACGTAAATAAACAATGGCCCATGAAGGAGAAAGCGGTGTCGAGGGATGTAGGTGGGATGGACACAGACAGCACACAAGTGTAAATTATGCTACTGTGGAAAGGGTCTATATATAAACAG
>NW_021149755.1:0-233 GCF_002837175.3 Physeter macrocephalus
AGAGCAGCAAGCCCACCGCCGCGGCAGAGAGGGGCCCAGGCAAAGCAGCGAGGCCCCTGCCATCTGCAGGCGAACTTCGGAAGAACTGAGGAAGAGTGCTGCCCAGTGTGTGGGGCAGAGGTACACGCGTACCGCAGGAGAGAAGTAGGAAGAGGAGTCGTCTCAGCAGCAGCAGCAGCACAGCTGCGTCGCGGTCGCAGCAGCAGCAGAGAAGTCGGGGGGGGAGGGGGGGA
>NW_021149755.1:5214-6165 GCF_002837175.3 Physeter macrocephalus
AGAAACAGGTAATAACGACATACTCCCCTCCCAAGTACGTGGGAATGTAACGGCTGCTGTTTCACGACGTGCTGGTGCACGAATATGTATTCTATTGCAGATGTTTCTTAAAAGAGTGGAAAGCGAATCACCGCTCTTACGCATACTTTCTGTACACTATGAGTGGTACACGCGTAAGCCATTGGAAGCAGTTCACGAAAATGTGACGGACAACCACGTTCTACTGCCGATGTTTTTCGAAGTAGTGTTGCATCCTCTTCTGTGACTGGGGTTTATCGCGGAACACAGCGTATGTGTCACGACGCTGGTTTGTACCTATGTATGCCGTTGCATGTAGGATACGGCAGTGCAAACGTCTTGTAGTACGAGTAGCAGTAGTGTTTACATGCGCGCTTCTGTACCATTGTGGACATACAGCGTTGTACGTATGTCGCAGCAATCCCTTCCACTTCTCTGCCTTGTAGCTCACTTAGGGAAAGCAGGACATGTCGCCACTTACTGCAGCACATTAGTAGGTCTCTCTATATCAGTTACTTTGAAGGGGTGATAGAAGGCTCAGGAGCAGCGACCGCTCCAGCGTATCACTGTAAGTCCAGAAGCAGTGTGTGTTACCGCGATTTTCAACAACAGCACCAGCGACGGGGATTGTAGTTTGATCGCCCTGCAGTAGCGCCTGTACGAACAGAGGAGATCGTAACAGCACTAGCTGGGGGTTATCGGGGAGGGTCCAGCGTCGTGGCAGCCTCAGCGACACATGAGCAGTCCGTAGTGCAGTTTGGTTTAGCGCTTGAAGATTCAGGTTTCCTCTCTTTACAAGCAACAATTCACTCCGCCTTATCCGGTGGGCAGCACGGTCGCTGAACCTCCTGTTCCAGATGAGTCTACACCGACTCGCATACATGCAACTGTATCAGCCATAAGCATCGGCTGCTTCAGTCAGTTGCTCCACAG
>NW_021149756.1:0-4944 GCF_002837175.3 Physeter macrocephalus
CATTTTAGAATGTCTCCTAGAATGTTCTGCTTCCTACAACAGGATTTCAGTTTGCAACGTTTCAGGAAAGATTGGGAGTTTGTGGGTATAATTTATCTTATTCTTTGAAAATTGCAGCCTCCTTTTTAATATACTTTGTAACTGCTTGGGATGTGTCTATATGAACTGTGTACTACATGCGTCTGTTATACTCCCTACAATATTTTATTCTCTTATTTTTTGTAACAATTTTCCATGGATTCTTTGGATTAAGGTATATTAAAAGGGAGACTGCGATTCTGGGACTTCCCTGGTGATGCAGTGGTTAAGAATTCACCTGCCAATTCAGGGGACACGGGTTCGATCCCTGGTCCGGGAAGATCCCACGTGCCACGGAGCAACTAAGCCAGTGGGCCACAACTACTGAGCCTGCGCCCCACAACTACTGAAGCTGGGTGTGCCTTGAGCCCTTGCGCTATTTTTTTTTGGAGAATAAAACGACCTCTGAGTGATTAAAATTTAGACCAGCTAGACAAAATGCTTTATCACCTGTTCTTCTCAAACACTGATCAACGGAACAAGTTTTACTAGGGATAACAGTATAATTGTATTCTAGAGTTCATAACGGCAATATGGTTTATGACTTTGATGCTGGATCATGACATTTCAATGGTATAACTGCTATTAATTGTCTCTTTGTTCATCGATTAATATCTCACGTGATCTGAGTTCAGACTGGAGTCATCCTGGTTGGTTTCTGTCTATTGCAGATTTCTTCCAGTATGAAAGGACAAGAGCAATACGGCTTACTGTACAAAATATCTTGAAACTAAGTGATGATATAATCTACAGTCAATTAACTTATACATACCCTACTGTAGAAAAGGGTTTGTTACAGTGGCAGAGCCCAGTAATTATGTAAAACTGAAAACTTTATCTGCACTGGTTCAAGTCCTCTTCCTAAGAATATGTTTATAATCAACACTTTTTCACAAATTACCCAATTTAATTCACCATAGCATTCCTCATATTAACTAAATGGAAAA
The DNA here is from genome assembly GCF_002837175.3 of Physeter macrocephalus. Taxonomy (NCBI): domain Eukaryota; kingdom Metazoa; phylum Chordata; class Mammalia; order Artiodactyla; family Physeteridae; genus Physeter; species Physeter macrocephalus. The sequence goes on from NW_021149756.1 coordinate 1,026, forward strand.
TCCTAGGCTATATACAAATCCAGAAAGGGACAAAAATCATCAGCCCCCATGGATTATTACAACCCATTGCTGAGGCATTCAAATTACTTATGAAAGAACCACTATGTCCATCAACATCATCAATTTATATATTATTGCCCCAATGCTAGCCTTAACCCTGGCTCTCACAACATGAATTCCTCATCCCATATCTTATCCACTAATTAATATAAATGTAGGCATATTATTTATATTAGCCATATCACACCTAGCCATTTATTCCATCCTCAGTTCTGGATGAGCTTCACATTCAATATACTCACACACTGGAGCTCTAGGGACAGTAGCATAGACAATCTCATATGAAGTAATGTAACAGTTATTCTATTCTCAGTCTTACTGATAAATGGATCATTTACACGATCAACAGTAATTATTACACAAGAACACCTATGACTAATTTTCTCCTGACCCCTACCCAGAATTTTATTATCTCCGCAGTAGCAGAAATCCAATGAAGCCCCACTTGATTTAACAGAAGTAGAATCAAAACCTGTAATTGTCTTCAATGTAGAAAATCTAGCAGGCCCATTCACCCCGTCCTTCCTAGAGAATATGTCAATTTCCTTATAATAAACATTTCCACAACAATCCATTTTAAGGAGCATTCGACAATCCCTAGGTGCCAGAATTATATACAGCCCAAGTCATCATTAAAACACCTCTAACAATCTCCTTTCTATGAATTTGAACATCCTACCCACAATTTTGACATGATCAACATATATATCTCTTATAATTTTTTTTAATACTAACATTAGCCCAATGTATATGAGAAGTTTCACTACCTGTCATCATACCAGGCAACCCACCACAAACTTAAGAAATATATCTGACAAAAGAGTTACTTTGATAGAGTAAATCAGAGGTTTCAATGCTCTTATTCCTGGAATTGAATTCTTCCTAAGAATTTTACATTCTCCATGTTACCACATTACACCACATGCTATATACTAAGGTTCTCTAAGTAAGCTTCAGGCCCATACCCCCAAAATGTTGTCGTATATCCTTCCTGTACTAATAAACACTCATTGTTTTTACTCTCATTCTACTGACCATTATCTCAGGAAATATAATTGTATAAGAAGCTCACACTGGTTAATGGTAATCCCATTCTAATAAAAAACACGAACCCATAAGCTACAGAAGCATCCAACAAATATTTCCTAAAACAATCCACCACACCAATACTACTTATAATGGCTATTATCATTAATCTAATATACTCTGGTCAAGGAACACAATGAATAACAAAAATCTTTAATCCAGCAGCAACCACCCTCATGACAATCGCCCTTGTCACAAAAGTAGGATTTTCCCCATTTCACTTCTGAGTGCCTCAAGTCACAAAAGGCGTCCCATGAACAGCAGACCTGATGCTAACAACATGATAAAATTGCACCCTTATCAGTTTTATATCACATGTCACCATACATCAACCTAAATATACTATTAACCATAGTGATATTATAAGCCATAGCTGGAGGCTGAGCCAGACATAGCCATACTCACCTGAAAAAATTACACTCTCCTCACCACTTGCCCATATAGGATGAATAACAGCTATTATAATGTATACTCAGATTATAACAATCATAAACATACTAATTTATATCATAACAACACTATCTTCTTCTTATTTATGCAAAGATCATGTACTACAAGAGTATCATTATCACACACATCAGGTAAAACACCTCCCATCACAATCCTTTTCCTCACCAATATAGTATCATTAGGACATCGCCCATCACTATCAGGGTTTTTACCCAAATGAATACTTATCCAAGAGATAACAAAAATGACAACATCATTCTACCAACATTAATAGCCATCATAGCGGTCCTCAGCATATATTTCTACTTGCAGCTAACATACTCCACATCACTAACTATATTCCCTTCCTTAAACAACACAAACACAAAGCAATTTGAACACACAAAGAAATAACCTTCCTATCATTACCAATCATAATACCCAGACAATTACTATACATAACACCCATTCTACCAGTGCTGGACTAGGAATTTAGGTTAGTTCAGACCAAGAGCTTTCAAAACCCTAAACAAGTAAAATTTACTTAATTCCTAAAAATAAGAATTGCAAGACTTCATCCTACATCAATGGAAAGGAAAGCAAGCATTGTAATTAAGCCAAATCTTTATGAGATTGATGAGTTTTAACCCCAGGAAACTTTAGTTAACCGGCAACTCCTTTAGTCAACTGGCTTCAGTCTACTTCTCCTTCATTTGAGAAAGAAAAAAAGAAAACAAAAAGGCAGGAAAATCACCGGCAGAATTGAAGCTGTTTCTCTGAAGTTACAATTCAATTTGTTGATTCACCACAGGGTTTGCGAGAAAGAGGGCTCAATCTCTGTCTTCAGTTTTTCAGTCGAATGCTAGCTCAGTCATTTTACCTCTGTTCATACACTGCTGATTATTTTCAACAAATCACAAAGATATCGGAATTTATATTTGGTGCTTGAGCTGGAGTAGCAGGCAGCACCTTGTGTATATTAATCCAGGCCGAGCTATGCTAACCTGGAGCGCTACTTGGAGATTCCCAAATCTATAAGGTGGTCACAACAGCCCCTGCACTTGTAATAAAATTCTTTATAATTGTACCCATTATATTGCAGGGTTTGAAAACTCACTTGGGCCAATAATAACTCAGACACCTGAGGTAGCATTTCCCCGAATAAACCATGTAAACTTTTGACTACTTCCCCCATCATTCTTACCCCTACTCATGTCACCAATAGTAGAAGCTGCTTCTGGTTCCAGTGGACCGTGTATTCAGCTCTAGCCTGCAATCTGGCCCACGCAGGAGCCTCTGTCGACATAAACATTTCCTCGTTACATTTAGCAGGTGTCTCTTCACTACTTGGTGCTATTATTTTTATAACTATTGTCTTTCATACAAAACGAGCAGTCATATCCCAATACCAAACACCATTATGTGTTTAATCTTCACCAACTACAGCCGTATTACTATAATTACCACTCTCAGCCCGAGCAGCCAGAACTGCCATACTGTTAAGAGATAGAAATCTCAACACTACTTTCGTGACACTGAAGGAGGAGACCGAATCCTATACCAACACCTATTTTGATTCCTTGGTCACCCTGAAATCTCTATTCATGGCCTACCAGGGATTGTTATAAACTCACATATCATTACATACTATTTAGGACAAAAAGTGCCTTTCAACTATTTGGGAATAGTATGAATCATGCCCGCTGGCTTTTTAGGATTTCTCTGGTGGGCCCATCACATATTTACCATAGGGATAGCTGTCCACTCAGTAGCATACTTTGCAAAAGCTACCGTAATTACTTCTATCCCTACAGGAGTGGGCTTTCTCTGGTTGCAGTGAGCGGCAGCTACTCTTCGTTGTGGTCCAGGGCCTTTCCATTGCAAAGGCTTCTCTTGTTGCAGAGCACGGCCTCTAGGCGCGTGGGCTTCAGTAGTTGTGGCTTGCAGGCTCTAGAGGGCAGGCTCAGTAGTTGTGGCGTACGGGCCTTTTGCTCTGCGGCATGTGGAATCTTCCCAGAAGAGGGCTCGAACCTGTGTCCGCTGCATTGGCAGGCGAATTCGTAACCACTGCACCACCAGGGAAGTCCCTATCATTGATTATTAAACTTTCATTGAGCCATTAGTCTGTGTCAGGCTCTGTGCAGGGCATTCACTGGTGACCAGGGACACAGAGAAATGACTAGCATGGTCTCTGGCCTCACGGACCTCACAGTCGTCTAGTGGCAGCAGAGTCCCCCCCTCCCCAAATAGATAAGAGGCAGACTGATAGGGCCATAAAGTAAAAACATGGAAGTGGAGCCATAGATCTTTAAATATATATATATATATATATATAATATTTATT
>NW_021149757.1:0-618 GCF_002837175.3 Physeter macrocephalus
ATATCAGACCTCCAGCTGCACATCCTAAGTGCAACTATAGGGCGGAATGGACAGCAGAAGACATCCTAGAGCGATCTGTATTTTAAGCATCCCCCCGGTATCGTTTCTAGGTTCATATGGCTATTCATGGACTGTCTTGTGCAGTTCGTGAGTTTCCAGACGTGAGCACCTTCTAAACTGCGATTATAGATACTAATTTGAGCTCCCCATTTTTGCAGGTGGGAACTGTGCAGTGTTCCAGGCCCGCGTCGAATTGGCGGAGGCATTGCACGCCGGCAGGCACGCAGCGCTTCTTAAAGTCTACGCTCGCAGCGCTTCTTAAAGTCTACGCTCCTGTTCGCCCGTATAGTTGTACCGCGACTCAGTGCGCACAGAGTATTACAACATCATAAATATGTGGTTAGCTCATCAGACAGCAAGATGGGCCTCTAGGCCGAACACGGCGAATGAGGGGTCGGACAGAACCGCGCAAAGACGCGGCACAGCTCAGTAGCGCAAGTACCAAGCGTCGAAATTCAACGAGCAACTGGTGGGGAGGAACCGCGCTTCGGCCGAAATTGCATGTCAACTTCGGAAGTACCCGTATCTCGATCCTTTGTGACGGTGCGTTACGCAACT
>NW_021149757.1:5591-6162 GCF_002837175.3 Physeter macrocephalus
ACCACGGAACTTGACTGTCGTCTTGGTCGCAGGTGCCTTGAACTGGTGCCGTCCGACGGCCCGTCTAAAGCGTTGTTAAGCTACATGGAAACCTTTGACTGCAAGGCTCCTGAAGGCTGGCGGGGCTACCGCGTCATACCGGCTTTAAAAGTGTCTTGATATATGAGCAACTAACCATTGGCTTTATGAAGCTCTCTTGGTAATACGAGGGTACCATCCACGAATATGGGCTATGTGAGCTACAGAGTGCACCGGCTGTCAAACGCTAGTGGCATCAGCTACGTGCGTCATATTCGGGCCACTAAAAAAGTGTATGTCTAGGTCTTCTACGTATTCACAGTGCCAAAAATTGTCAGGAGCCCCGCCACTCGTGTCGCGTCAAGCGTTGGTAGGTGGGTTGAGTAACTACCGCAATTCCCAGTCAATCACTGGGGGTAATAACGCACCCAATTAGAACTTTGAACACGTAAAAATGTTTTCCCGTCTTGACGTGCATCACGGACTTTTCGCACATACGTGACGCCACTAACGCCCAGGACAACATCGATTTAATTACTACCCGCTTAACACT
>NW_021149758.1:0-429 GCF_002837175.3 Physeter macrocephalus
CAGGAGGAAGTACTCAAGCTCCTGAGAGGGGACGGGTGACTGTGCAGCGGCATGGTCGGCGTCAGAACGTTCGCTTGATAAGCCACATATTTAGTGCACGTTCGCAGCGCCGCCTGTGGATGGAGATGTGTGCATTCACGTGACACAAATGCTTGTATTCGTGTGCAGACACAGGGGGGGAACACTCGTGCTACATATGCAGCACATACTTCGCGTGTAACGCAGGGTTTGCATCGTGTATGAATGCTGGAAACTTACGCGTATGATCCGGCGGAGCGCGGCGCCTGGAGTACTCAACAAGTAGTTCTCGGTGCCTGCACACAAAGTATGTAGACGCGGTACAGTCTGTGCATGTGTTCTATGCTACCTACATGCCACCGGCATCTACATACATAGAGATGTCTAGGTGTCCTGCTGTCTAGTGAATGA
>NW_021149758.1:5197-6161 GCF_002837175.3 Physeter macrocephalus
CATTAGTACATCTGTCAAGAAACGTATACATACCCGTCGATCTTGCGCGTGTACGGGATTGTGCAGCACTGCGCGACCAGTGAAGTTTTGCTTCTCCCTGAGGAAGTAAGGAACCTCGAGACGTGCAGGTAGTGAAAATGTGTGTGTCTCTCTCTCCATCTGCCGGGGAGAGGCACACTCGTTTCCACTTACACACACTTACACATTTCAGTGCCTACTTGCAGACTTGCGACATACATACATTTGTTCTTGTAGGCGATGTGGATTTGTTTGTGTTCTTCGGCGGTCGTGCGGATGAAGACAGCGTTGGTATCAAAAGAAGTATTGAAATCTGGGGAGAGCAGCTATGTGTGTGTGAATTGATCTACTTATTCATGTAATATGTTCCCAAAATTATTCCGGTGAAGGGGGACAGGGACACTGTGCCAGCGGCTGTCTTGGCTTCAGCCTGCGAATGTTTCCGGTTCTCTCAATGTGCTGCGTTCTCCTTCGCCTTCTTTCTCCTTGTTCTCCTCCTTTTTTGCTTGCTGCAGCGTCTTCCCCGTACGTTACAACGAGCTGGATCGGAACGCAAGTTTGCAGACTAACTATGTTATTACAGAGGCGCAGACACACAGCCAAAAGCAAGCGCCTTCACGTGCAGCGAGCTGCCTTCTTCATTGTATGCTTTTTGACAGTACGAGTATACATATACATACACCCTTGTGTATACATGTGGGTGCACGCATACATGTTACGGCTGTACGACTATTTTGCACGTGAAACAATACCATAATAACCGCATACATATGCCTGCACAGAAGTATATACCTTTACATATTTGTGTATATTGGTATATATGTATGCATAACTCTGTAGACTGAATGCGTAACTCTGTGGACTGAATCCGGACGCACAAAAACGAGAGAGGAAGACACAGGTGTGCTGTTTTTTAGCGAAGATCTAGTTTTGACAATGCTTCTCA
>NW_021149759.1:0-1617 GCF_002837175.3 Physeter macrocephalus
AGCTAGATTCAGTTGACTAGTACGGCTTCATGAATACCGCGGACGCGCTTCCAAAAAAGGCTCTAAACATCTACGCACCAGATCCCCAAAATACCCAGAAATATCAGTACAACAGTGAGCCACACGAATCCTGTATTGCAGAAGTCGTGCATACCAGCCTCTGTTGACACAGGCTACCAATGCCGACGGATCTTGCGGCACTCAGTACGAGCATCTTGGCGGGACTGGAGCCAACTCAAAAAAACTCATTCCCTACTAAACATTTTTTTTCGTAATACACGTAACGCTACATTCACAGCGCGTAAACCATGTGGGGTTTTACACAAGAAATGCAATCCGTGTCCCATTTTTGCGGATAGAGTTTTGTGACTCTCCTCTTTGAACAACAGGTGAAGCAGTGGTTACATATACATGGGGTGACTGGGGCCGGGGACAAGACATCACTCCGCACGACGGCACGACACCCCATGAACCAGTAGCGCACCCATTTTGGCCCCTTTCTTATTCGGCAACGGAAATGTGATCTACCCAAAGCAGATGCCATTCGAACGCTACCAGAGTTGCCAAGCCTCGTTGTCAACTCTAGCTGGTTCTCCTTTTGAGCAGCATTGAAACTCAGCTGATATCTTCGATGTGGGCAGTCTGTGCAAGAACCACGAATAACTATTTGGATAGTACCCAGACCAGGGACAAAGAAGCATAAGGTTACACAGATGACAGTAGGCGAAACATGTATTTCGTCAGCAGCATACGTAAACGTAGTTCCAAATGTATCGTTCACCAGGATATATATATATATATTTATATTGTGCCTGAACAGTTTGTTATCCGGGGGAACGACAAGTGTTCAATGTCAACATTAGTTTTCACCGTGACACACCGATTTCCACCCCAGCTGAAGAGCGCCGAACGAACGGCCTGCCCGTACGTTGTAAACCTTTGCAGCCATCTCGCTCAATCGCCCACATAAGCCTGAAGTCGCGGCGTTGGTCGCAGCCTTCCTAAGCGTACACCTAGGTCAGGGATAATGGCCTTCTGGTGTCACACCCCTAGGCAGTCTCGTATCACAGAATTGGCCACGTTTTGAGGGAAAAAAGGGGTGCGCCACAAGTGGAAACGCTAGGGCATCAAATCCGTAGAGCTTAGTATCACCTGTAACCGTACCCCCTCCTCTGTCGAACTTTATTGACTAGAGTCCACGGGAAAGCCTGCAAAAGAGCGAGCCCCACCGTAAGCGTTCATGTTGTGCGGAGCTACAGAACCTAGTGGAAACCTGGTAAAACGTGTATCTTTCCAGAAGATACAGTGAGCCGCATCCTGTCTCCCTACTACACAATGTCCGTATGCCGTCTCTTCGCACACACATCTCCAGTAAGTACCGCCGACGTGCCCCTTCTCACTAGAGAGGGACAGAACACCAAGAGAAACCCCGTTCTTCTTTAGCCGGGTACACCAGTCAGCGTAGGCACGACTTCATGGGTAAGGCGGCTCCGAGGAGCGGCCAACCACAACCCGTGAAGCACAGGTGGTAAATTGGGTGGTTGTTTCCCAGGTGGACACGTAGTTGCCTGCTAGACACACAATACGGTGGACATGATAGCCCTTCCACAACTCCCA
>NW_021149759.1:3247-4617 GCF_002837175.3 Physeter macrocephalus
TGGAGAGAGCGGGGCTAACCACCAGCGGACTGTGGTGGCTGTCGCGACTGCTCATCATCGCAGAGCATTTGCAGGAGGCCACAAAAGGAGGTGCCCCCCCGACGTTATTATAGGGGGTCAGTCAACCCGAATCTAGACGGTAGACCATGGTGTCAGATATAGTGGGCTGTAGAAGAGTTGTGCCTATGGACAGATCTGTCGTGACGGTATATAGACTTAAGGATTCCGCGCGCCATTCTCAATTCGGCGCTTCCAGCAATGAATGGCTGCTTTTGTTCTAACCCAGGTGGGTGTAATATCACTGTTTTGCGTTTTCCCTTGATAAGCTAAGTCACGCGCCATACGAAGTAGAGCTGTCGATCTAGAGCACAGCAAAGTTGGGAAGGAATCGAACATTAGCGAGTCTGGCACGTCGGTAACGAAGATGGGTAGGGTGACGGCATGTTGAAATGATGACTGGAAGCAGTTGAGAGAAGACATGCTAGCAGATATGCTGCAAACGAGAACAGCGGGTTCACCCACGTCGGGATTCTGCACCAAGCGAAAACGCGTGCAACAGGGTGTTTCGAGGCTCAGCAGTTGGGATGCCCACGTAGATAGAGGGCTGAGAATGAACTGCTGCGCCTTCCAGTCTCCGTGTTTTGAAGAGTGTTGGTGGCAGATTTTACTCGCGGATGCATCCGGTGTGTGGTTACCCCCGAATCCGACAAGTGCATGCCCTATGAAAAAAGCGAAGCCCGCAATACACGTCTGCCGAGGGTAAGGCGGCAATATCGACGTGCATGGCGCCGTACGTTTTGCTAGCTGCCCGCGTGGCTAGTGAACAGCAGTGTCCCACTCTAAACCTGGCCTTACCAAGGACGATCGTACAGAAGACTACCTGCGCGCACCGCAAGCAAGCATACCGTGCCGTACCCGTTATGCTGTAAGAATGAGGTTCACGTTGCATGCTGTCAGGTTTGAGTTTACTGGGCCGGCGCGGCTGGGCGCTTCCGCGCTCTCTGGGTGGAGGACACGAGTGGAATAGTCTCTTGCGATAAAGCTGTACGAGGGTTGCAATTGCAACGGGATGAAGAGAAAAGTAGTTTCGCAGGCGCGGCGTGCAGGATGGTTTCACGGACGGAGTGGTGGCACAGACCGCATTATCAAAGTATACAGGGCACCAGGTGAGTTCACTGATGTGCTTCCACTCGGCAGGTACTAGTCCGGTCTTTGGTTTCACTGCAGGAACACGGCTTTGGTTGAGCTGCACAAACACTGCGTAGTTTAAATGAAAGCCGCACCATTAACAAGGTGATGCTAGCCTGAGCAGTGCGAACTCACAACCTTGTTCTAAGGACGTCTTTCATGGTATCAGGCTGTATAGGGTG
>NW_021149759.1:5516-6160 GCF_002837175.3 Physeter macrocephalus
CGATTCCACCTGTACGGCGCTGTTAGAGTTCCTCTGCTACGAATAGCACAACGTGTCTTCTGTCTTCATTGATAGCATGTGTATTGCGTCAGAGCATTCTCTGAGTTGTTTCTTGAGCTCGCGTTTTGCACGCAGCCGCAGTTCCCAATGTATTTCTTGGTGAAGCACAGCGGTAAACGCTGGGATTGTTACGAGTGTTCGATGCTTCGATCGAACGACGTTTAGGTCGAGAAACGCAAGTTGCAGAAGGGCGCAAAAAATCTGTTTCCCTATTGGGGCAAAAAACCCATTACTGAGACTTGAGACATCAGCAGTGCTTAGGTCTTCGATGCGCGTTACCCGGTGGATGTGGTTATTCGGGTCTTGTTTTCTCTAGCGAATCAGAATTTGTCCGCCCCCTCGGAAAGCCCGCGCCATTTATGCGTATAGTGGCAAAGCTTTATCACTAGAAGTACCGCAGACAAACTCTTTTCCGAACTTCAAGAATGAAGGCTCACTTTCAATGCAGCGGTAACGAGGCGCGCAACCCCTACGTATTACGATTGTGGTCTCCGGCGGATCCTCGCAGTTGGGTGAGCGAAAAACAACGGCTGTGTTTGACCCAGTGCCCGTTTCTTGTGCACTCTTTCGCGTGGGGGGAAGGC
>NW_021149760.1:0-1395 GCF_002837175.3 Physeter macrocephalus
CAGGCGGAAGCCACATTTCGAAACAGAAGTTGAAATGTAGCTGCAGAATACACAGGATGCAGAAGGGGCAGTACATGAGGAGAGAAAGCGGCATCTACGCGAAGCAGCGCACCGCACCCACAAACGGAACGCATTAGGAGACGGGACCTGCAACGCTTGCACAGTAGGCAAAAAAGGCGAAGCCACAGCAGGAGGCGGGGAAGGAAGAAGTACGACAGAAGAACGCAGAACGCGTCCTGCTGCAAAAAGTGTACGCATGCACCCCCCAGAGCAAAGCAGCACACAGGAAAAAAGTAAAAGTAGTGTCGAAGACAGGCAGCAACAACCGCCTAGGTACACCAGCAGCAGCTTATACAAGGCACAAGCAATCCACGTGAAGCGGCAGCAGCTTAGGTGCAGCAGTGACATCCTATACAAAGTAGCAGGAGTAGACAGGAAACGCAGAAGCCACGTCGATGGGAAATGACACCAGCAGCAAAACATACACTGCATGCACAAGCTTGGAAAGAAAGAAATAGGACTTGATCCCGGGGACAGAAGCGGCCCCATTATAGAAGTGGGACAAAAAGATGCATGCGCCTTTGAGAAGAGAAGCCAGTACACGTGTAAAAACACCTGCGGGACAGCAGCACGCGAAATTATCCTCAGAAGAAATGCAGCAGCAGCAAACGTTGGCACACCCTTGAAGAAGGACTTGCCTGTACTGCACCACAACTTCAAGCACGCCCGTCGCCAGAAGATTAGCCGCCACACACAACGCCCTGCACGCAAACACTGCAACTCATCATATCTCCGTGTGTTCCGCTCTTCCCTATTCTTTTTCGCCTTCTTGTTGTCCTGCTCCTTCTCTACATCCCCTTCTTTCTTTCAACCAGTCTTCCAGCTGCTTTCTTCTGCTTTCTTGAGATCCCCCCGTCCCCTGCTGTCTCTGTGCCTTTTATCTCGCGACGGCCTCCCTTTTTCAAGCGTATTTCTGCCGCTTCGTCTACCTGTCTACCTCTTTCGCCGTATCAGTACCGCTCCATCATCCGCTGCAGCCTTCTTGACGGCCTTCCTCTATCTGCATTTTGTTCCTTTTGTTTGCCCTCTTTAGGCTTAGGGAGAAATGCCGAAGCTTACAACGTCTGCGGCATTCTTCTTCTACGAGGGAGTCACGACGGCTGCAGGCCTAATGGATACACAGACGCAGGCACTGCCCACGCTCACGCATCTTTACGCAGACGCAAAAGAGCGAAACTAATATATATGCATATACACAAGAAAGGAGAGAAGCATACATGCAGAGGTATAGATACACATATAAAGATACGGCCATACACCGTCACCTTTCCGCCTACCTTATATACAGAATACACGTAGCTAATCCCTGACGTCTGCTAGTGTCTATTCCTTTCA
>NW_021149760.1:5440-6160 GCF_002837175.3 Physeter macrocephalus
ATACATCCATGCATACATACGTACACACATTACACCAGTAAATACATACACACGTGTATAAACGGATATACACATAGGTATGTGTAAGCAGAAGGGTGTCTTGTAGTCAGAGAGAGTACACGCAATCACCCTGCATACACGAACAGACACGTGCCCGCGTCTGTGTATCTACCTATCAAGTTACCTGAAAATCAGTTTAAAATCCATGCCCACGCAAAAACGGTGTACAGAGTTACATGGTTTGTAAACACATTCTTTTATAAGCGTATATACAGGTATGCATAGACCGCTACTGTTTGCTGTAAGGAACTGGAGAAATACACATCCGTATACATGCGCAGGTGTATGTGAAGGAGTGGGTACATCTGTGTATGTACACAAGAAAAAACACTTTTCTACTGGACGACTACCTATAGGTACACTCAAATCGAGCGAAAACGCTGTCCTCGTAGTGACGTCAACAATAAAATACGCAGTTCTACGGCTGAAGAAAGACGGCTATTATTCCACGCCGAAGGAAATGCATCCACAAGAAAGTGCTGGTATACACAGTTGTGTCTATAAAGTAGGAGATTTCAAATATAAACACATACGCATGCACGGATGCGAACCATACACATACATATATACACATATGCGTATGATCCGTTTTTATTCTGAAACCCCTGGTTCTATTTAAATATATACATACGCGTCCAGCGTGCGTTACAAGGAATTCAC
>NW_021149761.1:0-321 GCF_002837175.3 Physeter macrocephalus
TAAGAACCATCCGGAGTTGCAGAATGTGTCAGCTGGAAATACTAATAAAAAGTAAGTAAAACGTATGACATCACTTGAAAGACACTGTTCCAACCTTGAATCGCGGCCCACATAATGTGGAGGCCTTAGTTTTTTTCTGTTTCGAAGCGCACTGCAGTCTTGCGTACGCAAACACACAAAAGCACTGCTAGCGCTCGTTTACCTAATGTGCCTACAAGAGGCGTTCCCTGCAGCAGAGTAAAGGTCAGGGGGACACGGGTGTTTGCAGTTACGCTATAATGGCGGACGTTTGTCAACTGTACTGAAATGGGTTTCTCAAAA
>NW_021149761.1:4439-6159 GCF_002837175.3 Physeter macrocephalus
TGGGCGCGGGGACTCGCGTACACATATTTTTGTCCCCTACTTTCCACTGTCGGGGTGCGGAGCTTGCACATCATCTAGGTTTGACGCAGGTATAATCGCGTCTGGTTGAACTACACCAATCTCCGTCGGGCAACCTATACTAGACAGCAGCGCAAGTGCGAGCACAGAAATTCTAGAAATTGCACTTCTCAGTTTATCAGCTGTAGGTGACCATGCTCGAAATATGCTGTATCAGTAAATGTATCTACAATTTTAGTGGATACCCATTTTTGGGAATGGAGACTCTCTGCGACGCAACGTAGGTCACTCGCCAGTACGTCTCAGGATAATCATTACTGGGTGCACGAAGTTTCTTGAAGCCGACAGCCTATCTCGTGAAACTTACCCGGGCTTGATCTTTGCTAAGAGCACTTCCCCACATCTCTTTCCACGGTAGTTCTTACTTGGAAATACACGTGCAGCTTCATATAAAAAACACAAACATGCACAGAAGTGCCCAGGGATACAACGGATACACGGGAATGCGCGCCCCTGACATTTATATACATATATATATATATTTATATAAACATGCAGATCTGCTCGTACACAGGCACACATATACCCACATACATATAATCATACGCACATACATTTACGCGTATAAGCGATGTGCATACATACGTGTATGCATTCATACATTGACACACATGTACAGCATAAAGCGTCCACCTACACGTGTCCCGCATAAAAACTACGTATGCATACCTGCTCTTCACGCTCTAAATCAGAACACCTTCCCAGACACTGGTAAGGAATCCAGGGTATTCCTGCAGATTCGTCACGACTTAAAAAGTGGCGAAGTGCATGATCACACGGTTGGATTGGACAAAGTCGGCAAGGTTGAATGTCCTGCAGCAGGACAGCCCGGCGCACGCGGGCTGCTTTTCCAGCGGGCGGCGGGCTACACTGCGGCCAACAACAGTAATGTGGTTTCTACGAAATGCCGAAACACCCCCTCCACAAACATTCGTCCTTAAACACGTACTACAGGGTAGGGTCCCTTTCCCTCGATCGGAAACTGACTGCAAACGTAGATCTTCCCGTCAGCTAGCGCTGCCTGCCATCAGACCACAGCGGTCACTTCGGGGAAAGGGTTGCGATTCTTTAAAGCCACAGGGATACAGCGCTTTCCGATGAGTCTGTACAGGGTAGGAAGTCGTGCTAACTCGTCTAAACATCTCTGATGTTGTTCGGAACTTCCCTTGAAGAATAGCGTTCCCGATTGTGTGGTGTCTAGCGGGTGGATAGTGGGTGCTAAATCCTCGCATATTTACTCAAGCGAGTGCTAGTCTCTGGCTGTGCAAAGCCTGGCGGGCTGCCGTCATAATTTTCCATGCTTCCAGGACGTTCACTTTTTAATTCCATCTACTGTAATATTTGAACGTGGAATGCTACCAAGGGATCTCGATTGACGTAGACTACAGCAGACATCTTCCGGAACACCGTAGCGCCATTTGGTCGTTTGCGTTCTCTTTGAATATCGAGGTCCCGCCGTCAAACAGTTTCGGTTCGCCCTTTCACACGGCCACGAGGTAAGGCCTGCTGTACGGGCCTTCTCCGTGATCTGATTGCAGCGTAGTTATTCGTTATGGTATTCGGGCGGGACACACTGACTCCACATGAATGTAAGCTGTAGAGTTTTCGCTGTGTGACTCGTTAGATGTGCATTCGAGCACTT
>NW_021149762.1:0-253 GCF_002837175.3 Physeter macrocephalus
GAACCCTCAACCGTACCCTAACGATAACCCGTCCCCTGCCCCGTACACTACCACTAACACGTATCCGTACCCCACTCTTGACCCTAACCCTAAGCCGGGCCTAACCCTAAACTTAGCCCGACCCCTGAGCCTGAACCCGAAGCCTCAGCCGTAGCCTGAACCCTCAGCCGTACCCTAACGATAACCCGTCCCCTGCCCCGTACACTACCCCTAACACGTATCCGTACCCCAATCTCGACCCTAACCCTAAGCC
>NW_021149762.1:5820-6159 GCF_002837175.3 Physeter macrocephalus
CCGTCCCCTGGCCCGTACACTCCCCCTAACACGTATCCGTACCCCAATATCGGCCCTAACCCTAAGCAGGGCCTAACCCTAACCCTAGCCCGACCTCTGAGCCTTAACCCGAAGCCTAAGCCATAGCCTGAAACCTCAGCCGTACCCTAACGATAACCCGTCCCCTGGCACGTACACTCCCCCTAACATGTATCCGTACCCCAATCTCGACCCTAACCCTAAGCCGGGCCTAACCCTAACCCTAGCCCGACCCCTGAGCCTTAACCCGAAGCCTAAGCCATAGCCTGAAACCTCAGCCGTACCCTAACGATAACCCGTCCCCTGGCACGTACACTCCCC
>NW_021149764.1:0-1325 GCF_002837175.3 Physeter macrocephalus
TATAAGTGCACTTCCGCGTACGTGTATCCCTATAGCAGGTGAAGGAAATGAGTGGCTGTGTGTGTGTGCGTGCATTTTATTTATCTGCTTGTGCACACTAGGCACCAATTTAAACGCATAAACGCACGTGGGCAATAAATACAATCAGTGCACGAGCAACGGTGTGAATATGGCTGATACAGCTGAGTATGTGTCATAAATATTTGCACGCAGGTTTGTGATGGGTGTGTACACGTCTAACCGGTAGAAAGTTGGGTGGCTGGGTGTTCGCTTCGTTCTCCTGTCTGACCCGCTGCTGAGAACACTTTAGGCAGGTATTTCGTGTATGTCCGAAGAGCAGTGCTCCCATGGTACAAATATGCTATGGCGACATCCGTTTCTCCTGCCTGTTAGAGATCCTCTGTTGTGCTTATGTTATCTTACGTTTTGACCCGTGTAACACGTGCAGAGGTTTTTTGCTTCCGCCCTTGAGTTTCCCAGGCCACACACTTTCGCTAAATGGCTTTACTTGCACATATACGTATACTGTGAATATTTCCGAGTGGGTACACGCATCCGCGGATATATGTATACATACTTAGGACTTTCTGATAAAAAGAAGTCACCAGTCCCAGTCCGGAGGAGAACTAGCAGTGGCAAGTCTGTGTGTGTTCCGCAGCTCTAAGCCCTCATCGTCCGTGGATGTGGAGTCCAATAGTAATGAAGCGATTCCTGCACACCACGGCAAGAGTGCTGCGTTAAATGGGACGTGTATTTACTTTTTCCTTATCGATTACTGGTTGCCTCCCGTTGTCAGCGCTTGAAGCGAGGTGCATGGTTTTGTTGACCAGCTGGTTCACTGGAATGAGACTACACAACAGCCGTATCCATTGTCTCTGCGTGGCTGTTGGAGCAGTTGCAGCATCCACTGAATGCGAGAGAAAGGATTACAGTATGTCCGAGCCTGCGCCGCTTAGTGATGTCTTACTGCGCCCGACATACACACTTTTTCGTTCCTGCTGAGGCTTCTGCGTGTCCGTCACATAATTGCATGTACACTGCACTGTCCCGCAATCGTAGACAGGTTTACAGTGTACTACGGCGTTTTGCCGCCTCGTACAAACATAATCGTGATTGGGATTTCAGAACTGAGCAGTCAAAAATTCTGTCCACTGCTATGACTTGGGAAGGCACCAGTACTTCTCCTTGTTGCTCTCTTGAAGTTTGCTTCGTTGGATTGCATGTACATTTGGTGAGAATGTTCTGCAGTTAACGAAGCGTGAAACCATGTTCAGGCCTTACCTTTTCATCGCACATCGTCTGCGGCATATGTCTGCTCTGCGAGA
>NW_021149764.1:5265-6157 GCF_002837175.3 Physeter macrocephalus
CTCCTAAACTGCACTTCCCTGAGATGAAGGCCTCCATCGTTGCCGAAGGAAGTTGAAACGCTGGCGAACATATCCCCGGTGGGCCGTGCGTGAAGCTACGCATAGGCACATCGAGTTGAGCAGTCCTGCCAGCCACGCCCAAGGGCGACAAGGTGGTCAATAAGTTTTGTGCTTCTTCGGTCACTACTTGCCGTGCTGGTTCTGCGAGTGGGAGGTAACTGGTGAAGGTGTACGAAGTGCACGCGCGGCGCGTACAACTCTGTTGGCGAATGGCGACTAGCAGAATATAGAGGTCGGACCTTTTTATACTGGCTGGTGAAACGGGGCAGTTGCCGGCCACAAACTGTGGCAAAACAAGACGTTGGAAGTACCTTTTTTAACTCGTAACTCGGTCAGTAGTTACCTTAGTGACTGACTGATTCTGTCCTGTACATATTTTAATTAAGTCAAACCCTCCAACCATCACGTCCCGATGCTGATGCACTTGTATACAGCCACTAATGCTATGAGGCCTCGCCCCTGCAGCAGGCTTCTTTCTGCATACATACTTGTCATCTTGAGAAGCCACTGAGCAAATGCAGTGAAGCTTCACGTGGTACACATTTGCTTGACCCCGGGGTAGAGTTGCTGCAGCCACTAATGCTATGAGGCCTCGCCCCTGCAGCAGGCTTCTTTCTGCATACATACTTGTCATCTTGAGAAGCCACTGAGCAAATGCAGTGAAGCTTCACGTGGTACACATTTGCTTGACCCCGGAGTAGAGTTGCTGTTTACGTTCTTCACGCTTTGTTTACCGACTGAGGAAGAAGGATGTACAAAGCGCATTCTCATGATGCGCCATTTTGTGTGGGGCATGTGCCGGCGGCAGTCCCTTCACAGAATCTGCAGGCTT
>NW_021149765.1:0-1191 GCF_002837175.3 Physeter macrocephalus
GATCAAAGTACTCAGCCACTACAGTAATGTACATATATATGTGCATGTAGGCAGAACTACACACCACATACGCTCGTGTATTTATATTTATCGACGTGTAGACAGACATACCCGGACTTATATATCCATGTATGTAAACGTATATACAAATAGATCGGAATAGGGCAGAACTACGTAGCGTACACGCTCATGTATTTATGTTTGTCTACGTGTAGACAGACATACACAGACATACAAAGGCATGTATGTATATGTATATACACGTAGATAGAAATAGTCAACGTGTGCTTATACGTACGCAAATACAGCTGTCAAGCACGCACGCACGTACGATTACCCAGGTCTGCGTAGAATATACATGGCTATATAAAAGTTATGTGAGAAATAAACGTATATGTATAGTATGCGTGAATGGTATAAATATCTCTAAAACAGATGTGTATATACGTATATGTTATACAAGTGCGTATACGTATGATGTGTGGTCACACCTCCGTGACCATCCAGATACAAACACACACATCCACACAAGAGATAGATGCGCACACACGTGGACACACTACACGTGGACGTACATGCGTGCGAACACCGGGACTCAGGCAGACGCAACAAAACACTCAAGCATCCATACAGACGCATGCAATTACACGTAGATGTGTGTGTACATGTCGAACGGTAACAGTGGATTCATGGCGAAATGCAATGCATACGCCCGCGAGCACAGCTTGGTATACACATACACATTTGCAGGAACATAGACAAGCAGAGGCGCACTAACACCTACGCAGGAGTAAACACGTAAGATCACTTGTGCTGAAAGAGTACACCTCTCAGGGGACATGTGTGTATATATGTGTGCATGTGTAACATTATTGGACCTTGTACATCTTAGCGCATTTAGATGTATAAATATGTATGTATGACGTAGACTGTCACAGGTGAACAAGCACAAACGCACACGCCCAGATGAGCACCCAAATATATACTTGCCAACACACAGAGACTTGTACGCGTATACGAAGACGCAACTGTTTGTGATGTGGAGCAGATGGGTCTATGTATGTAGATCTATACAGACATATATGCGCGTGTTTTCATGTGTGCAGGAGTTTCTCCACATACATGTATGTATACGTATGTACGCGTGTACGTATATATATATATATATATGTATATATATATATATATATA
>NW_021149765.1:5171-6156 GCF_002837175.3 Physeter macrocephalus
CCCGACGCACTGCAGCCGCCGATTAGTCCTCATCTTCTCAGGATACCCAAGTGTGGACACTTAGTACTGGAAAATGCACGTGTTGAAGCGAGTGAGATCTGCATGTGTACATGTATATATATATATATATATATAATAGTGCCTGGAGCCCTCCAATAGTGTGCACGCGCAGCGAGAGGGTCCACGAGTAGCGATGTCTAGTAGAAAAGATGTACTGGTCGAAGGAGATCTGACGTTTTCTATATTTATGCTGACCACCTCTGCCGGCGTGCACACATGTGTTTCACCGAATGAACCGCTGGCGGTACATATATATATATATATGTATATATATATATATATATATATATATATATATATATATGTACGTATTTGTCTACACACACTACAGAACCTCCTCTGTCGTATCTGTCTCTACATACATATGTATCTTCGTATGTTTACTGACAGGACACCTGACGCGAGACGTTATAGTAGATATATACGTATGTAAACAGCCGTTTACGTATACTTATGTGCCACTTATAGAAGCTGCAAAGGCGCATGTATACAGATATGTATATCTGACCGCAAAAGTTCGGTGAACGTCCAGGGAGGACAATGGATGACATCAGCTGGCCTTCCGCCGAGCGTATCTGCTAAGAAGTCGACGACTACGATGCGACGTAGTGAGACCATTACGCTGGTGCTTGTCTATCCTTGCTTGTTGCTTTCATTAGGGCTTGCGTGGCTAAGGCTCAATAGCTTTTTGTAATAGCCTTCTGCAGAAGTGAAAAATGCCACATTATGTAGAACGGATGCTAATCTTCATTCCTCTGAAGTCTTGTCTCGCTTTAAGAGACCTACGGCGGCCGGTTAGCATGAGGCACGCCACAAAGGGATCCCCACGGTATATTCATATAGATGATTTCACTGCACTCTTTGTGGTGGGTGCATTATTCGTCCAGGGAAGGTCGACAGCGGTTTCCTTGCGTTGGCTACACAT
>NW_021149766.1:0-504 GCF_002837175.3 Physeter macrocephalus
GCGTTTGTTTTTGATGTACCCGTCGGTCTCTTGTATGCCTACGTCTCCGGGTGTAATGGACTGTAGACGCGTATAGGCACATACACATGCGAGTGTGTATACGTATGTAGTGGCGCGTGTGTCGAGAGGGCTACATTTATAAAGCAGACACACACATGTGCTTCCTGCAAACGCGTACACAAAAAAGTACACAGTTGGACAAATTTGTACAGATGCGTTTGCACTCGCTGAGAGATAGTGCCATCCGTGAATCACAAATACGTATACGCTACTGTTGCGTAGTAGCAGAAGCCCTGTCCTGGACACGATGAGGCCACGGAAAGAGAAATGAGAATAGATGGGGCATCGCTAACCCTATGGAATAGGATGCTCCAAAATAATGCATCAAAACGTATAATGGATACGTGCAAACGGAGGTCAAATCGCTAGGCCTTGCACTTCTGAGGCAGCTACGTGTCGAAAATTCAGCCATTACTCATGTATATATATATATATATATATATA
>NW_021149766.1:1773-2837 GCF_002837175.3 Physeter macrocephalus
ATATATATATATATATATATATATATATATATATGTATATATTAGGCGATGTGGAATGTAAACCCGCGGCGCTTTCGCTAAAAAATCAAGAAGCTCCAAATCCGCCCCCCACGCTTAGATCCGCGTCCAGCTTTCCTTCCTCTTGCAGAGACTGTAGAGCCAAAGAGGGGCAAGCGCGGGTGGAAACAGTTGCAAAAAAAGGAGACCGAACACAGCATACCGCCGGGCATCTTCTACGTAGTGATGCATGCCGCTACAACACTCAGTTAGAGGCCTTCTAACTAAACTGGGGCATGTATATGTGAAAGCACTCCCTAGGCGCCGCAGCGGTTGCGACTCGCGGCTGCGTGGCGTACCCACGTCAACACACTGACGAGGCTTTATCAGGGTACCACCACTTCGTGTATCGAGACAATGTGAAGCCGAGTACGTCTCATGTATACATAGTCTTATATACAAGGGATGCGAAAAAGAACGCACAGATACTAGTATCCTGCACTAAGGTGTACTGAAATATGCGGGTGCATCCTGAAGAAGCAGGCGCGTGAAGGGAACCATCACAACGTCCTGCACGACCACATAGACTGTACCTTGCGGCATAATTCTGCCAAGGAGAGAGACACGAAGGTGCTCGGTTGACGCCAGCTGCTGTTTGATGTACCAAACGCATGCGTGCGAATAATGTTGGACGAACTGTTGTAGCTAGGCTCCCGACCCGTCTCAGGTCATGATACATAGTCACTTATATGCATACATAAACGGATAGATATGTGTTTGCATGTAAGGACGAACTGCATAAAAAAAGTGGTTGGTCTGGTCTCTTTCACTCTCGTAGTGCAGACTAGCAACTGCTACGTATACTGAGAGATAATCCGTTATCTAATAAAACGTCTGTTCACAATTCAAAAGTCTACAGACTCTTCCGATACTTATACTCACCTCTTGCTGGCATGCGCGCACGCCCAGGGGCTGCTCGGCAACGTAGTTGCCGGCCGGAGGGACACTAATGCAGGCGAAAACGTGGAGGACAGTAGCCTCCTGTTCAACTGATATATTCTGATTGT
>NW_021149766.1:3627-4362 GCF_002837175.3 Physeter macrocephalus
TATATATATATACGTACGTACACGAAGGTACAAATGAGTGCACCACTGTACTTGTCTGCAGTGTTATGTGGATTGTTTGCACAATTGAATTCATAGAGGTACTCTGTAGAAGCTTGAAATAGGTTGCCTCGTTGCTCAGAAATCTCAGCAGAAAGACCAAACTAGATAACCGTTACTACCCTTTCCTAACGTATACAGTTTTCCCTGTCGTCTGTGGCGGCGTCGCCCTACGTGCGACACTAAGGACAGAGCAGACTGATAAACGGCTGCAGGCATCATCTGCGAGCCAGTCAAACTTTTCAAGTGCTGTCACGCTTCCAGGGGAGGACTCTGCGCTCTTCTTTCTTCAGCATTTACTCCTGACCACGTATAACGCCTCAATCTGACTAGCACGTAGACTTATATAAGCGCGTAATACGTACGTATGTATGTATGTATAGCTGAATTCCCACGGTGTGGATCCGCAGAAGCAAGTTTCGTGCATGCGATGCTTCAGAGATACAGTGGCTGAAGACGTTGTTTCAGCTTCCTTATGTCTACTACCTACGCGCTGCGTTTTACGTAGATTGTAGCAGAGGCCACCCACGTGCACACCTATGCATGTCGTAGCTTTGTACAGTTATCTATGTACCTGCGCACAAGTATACATACACAAGTATAAACACCCACACATACACACGTCACGTTTCTAGACTCGAGTGTGGTGCCAATATGCATGTATTCATCATGAGAGGT
>NW_021149766.1:5922-6155 GCF_002837175.3 Physeter macrocephalus
CACACGCAGCAGCGGCAGCTGAGGGCACAGTAACAGGCGCAGAAAGAACACTTACGGCCCGTCTGGTGAGCGTATAAATCGTGAAGAAGGTATAAATCTTGTTCAGCTTAGGTGCACAAGCATGCTGCATTGGGGAAACCAGCAGCAGGGGCGGCACGGAAAACAAGGGAGAAATAAGGGAGCTGCAGACGTCTCACGAGGGTATTAAGGGGAGGCGCAACAGGAAGCGCGAT
>NW_021149767.1:0-355 GCF_002837175.3 Physeter macrocephalus
GCCTATGTGTATGTATGTGCGTATATATTTGCGACTGAAGTGTGCTGCTGTCTCTGTGTGTCACTTCTTCACACGGCGGCATTTGATTCTGCATGCAATGATGCCGTGTGTGCCTCACCTGTCTCTGCAGTTCTGACGCGCATGCAGGCGCGCGATCGCTTCGAGTCGATCGCATGCAGTGCCGATTCTGCCCCAGCAGCAGCAGCTGCAGCAGCCGCAGAGGAAGGCGCTGGTTACCCCGCTGATGCAGCTCACGCAGCAGCAGCTGCTGGTAGTAGTAGTAATAGTAGTCGTAGTAGTAGTGGCAGTCTGCCTTCGGAAGCGTGGTACGGAGGAGCCGCAGCAGCAGGCCTCA
>NW_021149767.1:3713-3966 GCF_002837175.3 Physeter macrocephalus
TGAAAAAATATAGCCGCAGTTCTATGCGTTTAGGTGTTCAAGCGTCTTGAATACACACAAAGATATGTCCGGGCGAGAACTGCTATAGCAAAGGCTATGTATGAATGACAACGAGCACGGGTGTACACACCTTCGCAAGTCGAAAAATTCCGTTACCCGATTTGCTGTAGCGGAGATCCCGGATTTCACCCTACGCGTCCGATTGGCTGCTGCTGCTGCTGCTATGGAGCGAAGCCGCTTTCTCCGACTTGGG
>NW_021149767.1:5441-6155 GCF_002837175.3 Physeter macrocephalus
TTAGTGTTATTGTGCGGTTCCCTATGTCCATCGTGCATATGACCGTGAATGTACTTCCTGATTGCTACGAGTTTGTGAACCACTTGAACCAAGGACAGACATGTAGTTATTCCCTGTTTGATTGCGGCCGGCGTTCAGCTGTCACTGGCTGTTGTGCTGTTCTGTTGCCTCTTGCATGTTCTACGAGACCTCGCTACCTAGAGCTCCTCGCTGTGGCTCTCAGGTAAGTATACTGAAGCAATGGAGGTAGTACTACCATTTCCTGAAAAAAGCGTGAATGCCCCCCTTAGGAGGCAACAATCTTGCGGGGTAGCAGCTGTAATAGCAATAGCAGTATCACAGATGAGCAGCAAAAACCTGCTCAGTAGGCGCAGCTGCAGAAGGTTAAAAAGTATCTGAGGGTGCACCAGCAGCAGCACTGGCAGCAACGGCAGCTGTAGTCCGCTTGAGCGGCCAGACTGACCACGGAGTATGCAGAAATCTTAATTAGGTATTTGTTGATGATGCATATTAACTGTACGACAACAGTGCAGCGGGAGACGAAGCACCGCGCACAGCAAAAAACTAATTTTGCCGCCCTAAAAAAACGTGCATGTGTTTCAGTGATATGGTGGGAGAAAACGCTGGTCTGCTTTCGCTCCTGCTTCCATCCTCAGCTCGCCTGCAACACGGCATGGCGGCCATAAGAAAGGCAAGCCAGAGGACAAATTTTTC
>NW_021149768.1:0-759 GCF_002837175.3 Physeter macrocephalus
ATCCACGCTCGCGCACGCATATCTCAATCGTGGCGAATAACTGTTTCGTACGTTAGCAAGGACGTATTACTCTACAGGCGTGCCTACATAGTTGTAACGCCCTACATGTGTGAGAAGGTCAGCGGTGACCGCGCACTGTAATGTGAGGAAGTTCCCTCGCAGAGGTGGTGCAGGAGGAGGTCTGTACAAATGGGGAAGAACCGACCGAGCTAGCGCACACGCGTGGGTAGAGGAGCCGAAGATAAAAACGTTGGGTGAGGAGGCGGTGGCTACGCGGATGGATGCGTGTGCATGCACGTGTAGTACGTAGGCGTCGGTGGGAGCGAAGAAGGCGCAACGGGAGATGAAAGCTCACAGCAGAAAACCCCTTGTAGCAGTGCCTGTGGTAGGCATATGTACAGGAAACACTGCTCCTCCTCCTCCCATCTTCTCCCTCCTCTTCTGCCTCTCCTTTCGTGTTGTTCGTGGGCGCGCAGTCAACACGAACGGTCTGGAACCCTCGTGTGTGTACCCCTCAGGTACACAGATACATGTGCGGAGGGATCTGAAGGAAGGCCTTCATCTTGCTATAATATACATTGGGGGGTCATGATACATGTGTACGCGAGAGCTGCTGTTCACGAGGGTAAAGGTCAGTGTGTTCACATTTTACACACATAAAGGCAAATAAATACATACAAAGCAGCAAGCATTCGCACTGTAATGGCCCATCCTTGTTCACTGTTCTGCACGTCAACGCTTACGAGGGACGTATGTCTC
>NW_021149768.1:3946-6153 GCF_002837175.3 Physeter macrocephalus
TAGATGCTGCAGAGAGTACGGGCACAGCTTTGCACATGGTTGAGCAGGTTTATGGACATGTCCGCGTAGGTAAATTAAGTCGATATTTGGGCATGCGCATTACGAACTCGTACGCGCACACTAAAGTACGGGGTTAGACGGTGCAGGCATCCCTATGTATATTTACTATATGCATGATTTAAGCGCGCAAGTGTCTGTGCACCGCTGCGCGGCTCCAAGAGCGAATGGGTTCAGCCGATGTACGTACACCACTGCACGCACCTACAAGTGCAGTGAATTGATTTAAGTGTACATACACCTCTGAAGAGAGGGCATTATGTATTCGTCGGCGTGTCTCAATCAACGCACAGAGCGGAGTGGAGCGGGCGTTTATATACCGCCCCATGCACGGACACGAATCAATGTCTGTACACCTTTCTATGCATCAAGGCACGAGGTGAAATGACCGGGTTACTTGTTGTCGTGCACCACGCACGCATGCAGAGCAGGCGCACGTAGATCTCTGGATGCGTTTATTCAGTAGCTTAAGTGTTAAGACGTGTAAGCACCTCTTGGGATTCGCACGCGGTCGAAGTGCGGAGACACGAACAGCACGGCGTACAGGAACAAGCCAACATGGTCACACTTTCATATATCTCTGTGTGCATGTGCTTCGTAGTGTCCAGCTGTCCATTCACCGTTGCATGCGCACAAGATTTGTTGCCAGGGCCCCGAAGGCGTGTGCATGCCTGCGCGTGTGAGTGTGGATACAGGGAGAGCGCTCACGTTTTCTGTGCACTTTTGGAAGTGGTATCTGCATATGTGGAGGACGGACTCATTCAAATTGGAACCGCCCATTACGCGCCTCACTGCTTCTACGAGTGTATCTTCGCATGTACTCTCATCTGCTACCACTACACTGCCGCTGTGCGACTGCTGCTGCTACTGCACGTGCTCGTGCCGCTGTTGCTGTCACCGATGCTGTTGATGCTACCACAATTAGGGTTGCCGCTGCTCTCAGCATCTACCCATTTCATGCCCGCCGAATCTAAGAGGGTGCCCGGACGTTGCAGCGGAATGCACATATCCTGCGTATAAAGATCGCGTGTGAACTCTTCGGCGAGTCAGACTTCCGTACGCAGAGTCAATTCTTATCGCTCTGCAACCCGCTGTGACACGGGGGCAGCAACACAGCAAGGAAGAGCCGTGCTTATGCTGCTTCCGTGGCGGAAGAAATACTGTGCAAGAGGCAGAAGAACCAGAGAGGAGAGCTACTGCTGTGCTGCTCAGCAGGTGTCGGTCCAGAGTGTGCAACGGAGAAGCATGAAGCGCTGTTCAGATTCGGTGGAACAGGGAAGAGGCGTTGGAGTGGTACGGAAGAGGCAGTACAAGTGTACACCATATAATGCAATGCACCCGCATCAAGGGCTGCAGAAGCTGCAGAGACAACACCTGCAGGAACAGCTGCTGCAACTGCTAGTGATTAGTTATGCTGTCAAGGTTGTGAACAGTCGGTGTTGCAGCTCAGTAGAGGATGACGTTGGAAAAAAGGAATGTGCCATCGGTAGTAGATCTTACATGTACACATTAAACGCATACGCTCTTTATGTGTGAATCCACTAGGTGAGCGTCTCAGTATGGAGATCATGTGTCATATCTATGTGCACGTGCAGACGTCAACGTGCGTGCCGCTACCGTAGACACGGGAACGGTGGCTTCGACATAGTGGTAGTTTCAAACTGGTGCTTAGGTACTACCATACAGCACTCCGCATCACACAGCCTCGTACGTTTAATTTTATGGACACTACTGAACTTGTACCGGGGTCCTCTTGACAAATGCGTGACAAGCGGTGATCGATTCATATCAGTTCAACTCCGCATCACACAGCCTCGTACGTTTAATTTTATGGACACTACTGAACTTGTACCGGGGTCCTCTCGACAAATGCGTGACAAGCGGTGATCGATTCATATCAGTTCATACGCGCATGCCTGGAAATAGTACAAAGCAACAACTCACCGGCACTGTGGTTGTACATGAACGGTCGGGATTTCAAAACCAGCGACGTCGTCACACCTGATGGTTCCCTCAGTTACTTCTACAGAGATAATAATAATGGGCGTCTGGACAGTTAACGCTATTGAAATGAATATATTATTTGTAAGAGGTGTGACGAAAGCACCGATCTTCAGATCATACCAGATACGCCGACCCCGGGAGAGGGA
>NW_021149769.1:0-436 GCF_002837175.3 Physeter macrocephalus
CCCGTAGCGATGCATGCACAAGTTACTTTTTTTCCGGCTGCAGCACGCTGCGTACGACGTTTGATCGGAGAGGCCCCAGGGTCTGCAGATATGTGATTTATTGCGCTCGCATGCCCACGTGCGTATACGTGGAAGACTTCTTGTTTCACCCCTTGTGGCGTTTTTCCGTGAAGCATGCAGTCCACGATGTCGGCCCAGCACGCAGTGTACGTACACAGTGCAACAAGTCATCCATACGTGGTGGATGCATGTGCAGCTACCACGGCCCCCTGTGTGTTGTAGGTGCGTATAAATTTGTATGCATGAGGTTATGAAGGAGCTTCCTTGTGTTTATGCCCACACGTAGGTGCACACAGCTGACAGGCGCTTATGTTCATGTACGTACGTCTAGAACTCCCCACAGGGGGGTGCGTGCGTGTGGCGAGTGGCATGCGCA
>NW_021149769.1:1866-3220 GCF_002837175.3 Physeter macrocephalus
GACCGCATATGTGTGAGGTGGATTGTGGGTTTGGCTGAAGACACACAATGGGTGGTTGTGTGTTTGTACGCACCAAAGGAAACAATTCCCTAATATGCGTCCGTGTATGCTCATGTTCATATCCGCGGCGGAGGACTAACGGACAACGCCAACTAACACCTCTGCATAGGTCTGTGCACACACTCGTCGAGAGCGGTGGAAGCCTGGAGAAAAAGTGATCTTGTTTAAAATGGATTGCGTACACCGACGTGATGCTAGACACACACTTTTACGGGCCTGTGTACAAGCATGGGCAAATACATGCACGCATGTGTATGAGATAAAAAGTACCCTGGGACGCCTATGCGTGCAGACGTACACGTGTATATCCACTTGCGTATCCAAGGTGATGCAGCCACACGCCAGCAGCCGTTGTAAGTGGCATATGCGACGGCGAGTTGCCCCAAAAGTCTTGTACCCTCACGGCACGCTTCCGCAGTCCTTCAGCACCCAGACGACAGCGTCAGAGTAGTGCTTTTACGTTGTTCTGCCAAATGCGCATCTGCACTCACCCACGATAATTATGCCGGATCTTGATGCTAGTGATGCCTCACTGTACGGCTGTGTCCGCGCTGGTAATTGCTTCGCTTTTGCAGCTCGACTGGCGTTACAGTCACAGTAGCCGACAGGCGGTTGCGCGTAAGTAACGTCTACAAAATGTGTACCGCTCTATCACCGGATGTCATGCGGGGCCGGGCGCCTACTGCCTCTCAAGCTGCCTACAAAGACACCCTTGTAGAAACGCGTGCAGGCACGTGTACTCGGAAGTGGTGTGTGTATGTATGTATACAGAGAGAAGCATCTTGCCGGCATTTACATATGTGTATACGAAGTGGACGTTGAAGGTCTTCGTGTGTGCATGCAGAGTTTCCTACGGTACCGCAGCCTTGGGGTCGGCTTAACAGTAGGAGGCCTTAGCACAGGTTGCGGGAGTGATCTCTGGCGACAACGCGCAGAGACGAATACGTCCGGCTAATGTCGAGAGGACGCTGCGTGCGGAAGACTCTCCTCCTTGCAGGACGTACCAGGCGAACAACCTCTTTGAGGCACAAAAACCGCTGCATTCTGAAAAGGGGCACGTTCAACAGAAAGGAGTCCTTTACGGGTGACAGTTTGGAGATCGTCAATGTTGAGACAAAGTTTCTACACCGACAAGTTTCAAGCCGATATATGTACTCATAACCTGCAGGCGAACGATTCAGAGGTCAATGAAAGGGACCAGGAGGCACGTGAGAAGCGCATATTTCCATAGAGCACCTTTGAAGGGCTACACGATACCGCAGATTGCAGGAGAACAGGACCAACACACGCTGCA
>NW_021149769.1:5536-6152 GCF_002837175.3 Physeter macrocephalus
GCCGGGATGCTTTTACTGGATCATTATCCCTGCGTGGCCCGAACAAACCTATCCGTGTACTGCTGACTCTGCTTTGGCTGTGGTAGGTGCGCCTTTTGCGGCGTCCGCCATTGCTGCCGCTGCTGCTGCGTTTCGGGTTTTCCAGAGTGGTAGCCCAAGTCGCTTTGGAGTAGCAATAGCTGACTCCACAACAGCAGTGACTTCCTCCTGCTTGTCTTCATCCCTTCCGGCAGCAGCAGCAGCCTCAGCAGGAGGAGCGACGCATTAGAATGAGTTGCAGCAGCAGCAGTAGTCTCGCCAAGCGAAACCCCCAGGCGTCACATCTTTCATCCGTTGCGAGTCTAGTTGCACATGCCCACCAGTGGCTCCACATGTATCAGTTGTAGAGACCGTGTGTATCCTGCCCACCTTGCACAAGCAGAGCCCAGGCCGGCCCTCCTTTACGGGTGGAGGAATACACAGCATCGTCCCGGCAGCATTTTTCCGGTAGCAGCATCATCAGCAGCAACCGTATACTCCGCAAGCGTCGTCACCACGTGTACCTCCTCTATCCGTGCTTCTGGATTCATAAGGGGAAATAAACGCCTGAGTTGTGGAGAGAGGACATGCTTATCAG
>NW_021149770.1:0-374 GCF_002837175.3 Physeter macrocephalus
GTGTGTGGCCGTTTGTGGAAGTATACTTTTCACGGGAACTGTCGAGGCTCTGCGATGTAACGCTGTGAATCGCTGCCTCCTATGTTTAGCGCTGTCGTATGCCACATTATGACACAGTCCACAGGATACGCACATGTATGGCTTGATACGCACATGTATGGCTTGTTACGAATATGTAACTTCTTTATGCATAGAGGGGCAGGCGCCCACCCATCTCGATACGTCTGTGCGAACATTTATTGCATGCTCCTCAGCGTGTCTTCTTTTCAGTATCCCTGTACAAGGGCACGATGTCCCCAGATGGAACGGCTGACGGACGATGGAAAGTGGCGAAGCCCCAACAGAGACTCGGGGTAGCAAGGGCACAGGCTTAA
>NW_021149770.1:4615-6150 GCF_002837175.3 Physeter macrocephalus
ATGAAAAAAATAGCGTGTTTCATTGACAGCGAGGACAGCCTTTGTAGCTTCGAAAGGATGCTTAAGCTACATAGAATAACGTAGGTGTATTGACCAGTTGATTTGTGTATGTGGAAAACCACGCAGCTGACTCTGTATACGTGGTGAAGGGCGGTGTTATTGTTATACGTGCAACACGGTGGAGACTCGCGCTTCATTGATAAACAAACACCATTACTCGCGTTGAACGTACGTGTGTGTTTGTATCTATTTTTGTAGTACGGGTGTCAACGCGAATGTCCGCCTCTGCATAGGTAGCTACCGAAGCTCCTACTGGACGTGCACATTCTCAGCCGCGGCGTCGGCAGAGTATATGCGTGAGAGTATACATATACATATGTATGTACATGTTCGTACATATATATCTTGATGTACGTTAATGTTCACACTTATATACTGTCCCTTAAGGCGCGCCGGAGTTTGGCCGCAGGTGGATCACCAAAATAGGGCACCCAACCTGTGAACAAACTGGTAAGGAACCACAGAACAAACTCACCGAAGCACACGGCCTGCACTATGTGGAACCCGTTGTATCTCGCACGGAGTGTGGTCGCCGCTGGATCACTAAAATAGGCCGCCGACCCTGTGAACTAACTGTTAAGGTGCCACAGAACAAACTCACTGCAGCACATGATCTGCATTATGTGGAACCCGTGGTATCTCGCAACGAATTACAATATGTCTCAGCTGTGCAGTCCTTGCAGTGCGGCGCACGCGCAAAGGCAGAAGTAACTGGAGAAACTTTAAGTGTCGTTGTGTAGTGCCCCTGGAGCAACAGCGCTTGTGTCGCGCGTTTCTAGTTTGAGACAGTGGGAAAGTACCAAGTGTAGCAACCAGGAAGAAATCCAACGTAGATTTGCAAGAACACGGTGCCTCGTACAGACCAGTGTAAGGCGGAGGAGGTCACGTACAGTTTTGTGTGTGCTCGTGCAAGTCGCTGCGTGGAGACCTGGTAAATCATAATTTTTCTACATGAGACGGCTAAGTAGAAGTATAAGAACAGTACCCATGTGTGCGTACAGATACACACATGCACACGTAGCATGTATCTCTTCATATAGCTACCTGACTACGTACATAAATGTATACTATATACGGCTACGTGGCATCCTACTTCAGTTCCTAGTTCCAAGTAATGTCAAATCAAAAAGGGGAACACGACCTCGCATGCATGTCAAGCACGCCTGCAAGTCATTGTGCGCATTCGAACCTGTGTATCTGCGAGAACCCTTCGTACATCTCTACGTCAGTACATTTCATCCCCGCGTGTAAATGAGCCTGGATATTCGACAGCATTCTCGTGTACATGGGTTCCCCTGCAAATGAGACAGACGCCGTACTGCATTCTCACCGGTGCCAACTTCGAGGTTCCTGCGTTCCTTTATATTTAAGGGAGAGGTTCTTAGCGGCCGGAGGCTTTACGGCCACCACATTTCTGAGTCTTCACGCACCTCGAACTATGTGCATAACAGTAGGAGGAAAACGCCATCTACAAC
>NW_021149771.1:0-6149 GCF_002837175.3 Physeter macrocephalus
TTGTAAAACAGTTATACTCCAATAAAGATGTTAAAAAATAAAAAAAATTAAAAAAATTAAAAAAAAAACATTGTTATTTTTAATCGTTAGATCGTGACTCATCTCGAGAAACTTTAATGCCTGTGGACTTTTCCAAAGTTTTTCTTTATTAGAATGCATTAACAAAAATAGTTATATAGCATGTGTGTGTGTGAGAGGGAAAGGGGAGAGAGAGAGAGAGAGAAACATGTTTGTGAAAACATTTAGATATTTATTGTCCCATGGACTTAGAAGCTAATAAATTCTTTAAATATTAAAAAAAAAGATATAGTCAGGAAGTTTTTTATAAAGACAATTTCATATCATATAATTCATTTCCCTCATTTGCAGTATGACAGTATGATCATCTCCTGAGATATCAAACTAAGATTCTGCTTCTCTTGGCAGTGATAACATAGTATAAATACCTACAAATGTAAAATTAGAGATTCTACTCTATTTAATATTTTCAAAGATTAAATTATCAAATGCAGATTAAATTATCAAACAAAACTCTATTTTCCATGTTTTCACATAGCATAATTACTGTCCCATGTAGACCCCAAGTTGAGAGAGGAAGAATTAATATTGGTCTACCAAACATCGCAAGTATTTCCTGTTTTAAGAAGAGTGGGAGACAGATTTCTCACTACTGGAGAAGGAAGTTACAGATATGGAGAGGACGAAAACTACAATGAATCCTGCAGTGTTGGATATTTAACTGGAATGGGAGGTATTAGTGTGAACTCACAGCTTTCAATATATACAGACACAGAAAAATATATAGATGCATATTATATGTACATTATAATATGTATTACACATTATAGAAAGACACACATATATGTATATGTGTGTGTGTGTGTATATATATATATATATATACACACACACACACACGCCCACACACATATATATATGTGTGTCCACTGAGAAGACATGGAACAGTAACACCCCAATAGCAATGAACATACTTACCACAGTTAGAACCTACATAATGGCTTCTAAATACCATATTCCAGCAAATTAAACCAGGGCATTTTGGAGAAATGGCCGATTCTAGGACTGGTTGCCAGAAAACACAAGATGCTCCTGACACATGTCGTATGATAAAGTAAGAAAATGTTCAAAGAATGATAGAGATATATCAAAAGGATCCAGAAGCCAGTTTGAAGGGGCTCCCACTGTCCAAACCTGAGACAACATAAACATCAAAATAAATATTGATTACATGGGAATTCCCTGGTGGTCCAGTGGTTAGGACTCTGTGCTTCCACTGCAGGGAGCCCAGGTTTGATCCCTGCTCGGGGAGGTAAGATCCCATAGGTCACTCAGCGCGGCCAAAGAAAAAAGAAAAATAAATAAGTGTTGATTACAGACTATAATTAACCCAATAAAATACAAAACCATGAGCCCATGTGAATGTAAATGAATGAACGAATGAATGAAAAGTGTGATGAATAGAAAGATATATACAGAGTCTCAAAATACCTCTACTCAAAAAAAAAGGAAAGCTTTATAGTATAAACGTCTGGCAGACAGACAACACCTTAACCAAGTGATTAAATTGAACATCATCAGTAACGGGATTAATGAAAATCATGCATCACCTGATAGGATAAAATAAGAAACCAGCCTCGCTTGTGTGCTATTCCTACCAAAGACATATAACCGAAAACTAACATGAGGAAACATCAGACAAACCCAAATTGAAGACATACTACAAAATAACTGGCTTGTAGTATTTAACATTTATAAAAGTCAAGCATCATAAGGAACTGTTCCAGAATAAAAGAGATTACTTCTTATATCACAACTTTTCAATGATTTTTCACCATGTGCATTTGCTTCCTATTCAAAAAGTTTATTCATTAAATGTTTTAAATAAATACATACATGTTTTTTAAAATATGAACAGCCTGATCCAGAAATTCCATTTCTAGGTATACACTCTAGAGAAGCACTTGCAAACATGCACAGTGAGGCATATAGAAAGTGGTTCATGGCAGCACTGTTTATAATAATGAAAAATAGGAAACAAATGTGCAGCAATCCAAAAAAAAGATGATTACCCATTTAAAGAACTATTATGCAGCAGTTAAAAGGAGTGAGGTATATCTATATAAGCTATTACAGGTAAACTGACAAGACACCTGGTGAATAAAAGAACCGTGCTGTAGAGCAACATATACAATATGATACATTTTTATAACTATACATATCTAGGTCAGTGCACAACATATCAAACTGATAATAGTAATTGAGTGTTTACCTCCTAGGAAAGGCTGATCAGTGGGAATCTTTAGACTTATAGAGACTGTTTTAATTTTTTAACTCCGATAATTTAATAATGCATTCCTTACATGAGTAAAAATAATTTTTAAAAATACTCCTGACCATGAGTTTACAGTCTATTTTGGGAGTAGAGCAGACAATGAGAATGCTAGTGTTTCTCTGTCAACCATACTTTTCCATCCAATTAATCTGATATTTAAGAATGATATTCCCACTTCATGTTATCATGGGGGGAAATCAACCTAGTGCCTTTCTGATCATAAAGGTGAGCCCACAAAATTTTGTGGGAGAGCAGCCAAGATGGCAGAGTAAAAAGACCCTGAGCTCACCTCCTCTCACAAGCACACCAAAATCGTAACTATCTGCAGAATAACCATAGATAAAAAAAGACTGGAGCCTACCAGAAAAGATCTTCTACAGCTAGAGACATAAAGAAGGAAACACAACGAGACCAGTAGGCGGGGTGGACTCATGATATAATCAAATCCCATACCCTTCCATGGGTGGGTGACCCACAAACTGGAGAATAATTATATTGCAGAGATTCTCCCACAGGAGCGAGAGTTCTGAGACCCACGTTAGGCTCCCCAGCCAGGGGGTCTGGTACTGGGAAGATGAACTCCCAGAGCATTTGGCTTTGAAGTCCAGCAGGGCTTAATTGCAGGAGCCCCAAAGGACTGGGAAAAATAGAGACCTCACTCTTCAAGGGCGCATAAAAATCATACGTACACTGGGACTCGGGGCAAAAGAATTAATTTGATAGGAGCTTGGGCCAGACCTAACTGCTGGTCTGGGAGAGTCTCCTGTTTGGGGGGTGGGGGGAGCTGCAGCTCACCCTGGGGACATAGACACTGGTGGCAGATATATTAGGGAACATTGCTGGAGGCTGACATCTTGGCTCACTAGTTCCAAGACCTGGACCAACCAAACAGCCTGCAGGCGACACTGCTGGGACAGCTCAGACAAACAACAAAATGGGACACAGCCCCATCCATCAGTAGACAGGCTAACTAAAGACTAAAGAGCTCACAGCCACCTCTGGGCTTGTCCCTAGACATGGCCCAGCCCACCAGAGGGCCAATACCCAGATCCACCCACCAGTGGACAGGCACCAGCCCCTCCTACCAGGAAGCCAGACCAAGCTACTAGACCAGCCTCATCCACCAAAGGGCAGACACCAGAACCATGAACACTATGATCCCACAGCTCAGGCCATATACCGTAACTGGTACCAGCTGGGCCCTGGCCTGGCCCACTAGCAGGGACACCCAGACCCCATACCCAAATGTGTCAGGAACTGACTTTTAGGACACCCAGACCCCATGCCCAAATGTGTCAGGAACTGACACCCCTCCACACCCAACGATCTATTGATAAAATAAGCTCTGATTTCCCTGGGGCCTGCAGCCAGACTCCAGAAAACCAGTTCTGCCTGCCAGTGGACCAGCACCAACCCCAGGATCTGGCTTCATCTGCCAGTGGGTAGGCAACAGCCCCAGAGCCTTCAGGACCCTGATTCCACCCACCACTGAGCCAGCACTAGCCTCAAGGACCCCCTAAGATTCCACAGCCAGCCACGTTATGACCAGACCCCACTAAACAGCAGGCAGCAGCATCTGCATAAGGCAGCCTGGCAACCAACTAGAGCTGGGGCCTACCAGACCACCCACATAGTTAGTACACCACAGCAGAAGGACCCATGTAGCCCTCTTAAGGTATACCTCCAAAGCATATAGCTTGGGTGACGAGAGGGGAGTGCACTGCTGGGACGCATAGGACACCTACTACAGAGGGCCACTTCTCCAAGGTGAAGAAATGTAACTAACTTACCACATACATAAAAATATAAATAGCAACTTAGACAAAATTAGGACATAAAAATATAAATAGCAACTTAGACAAAATTAGGACATAAAAATATAAATAGCAACTTAGACAAAATTAGGACATAAAAATATAAATAGCAACTTAGACAAAATTAGGACATAAAAATATAAATAGCAACTTAGACAAAATTAGGACATAAAAATATAAATAGCAACTTAGACAAAATTAGGACATAAAAATATAAATAGCAACTTAGACAAAATTAGGACATAAAAATATAAATAGCAACTTAGACAAAATTAGGACATAAAAATATAAATAGCAACTTAGACAAAATTAGGCAGCAGAGGAATATGTTCCAGACGAAGGAACAAGATAAAACTCCAGAAGAAGAACTAAGTGAAGTGGAGATAGGAAATCTACCTGAGAAAGAGTTCAGAGTAGTGATGATAAAGAAAGATGATCAAAGACTTGGAGGAGAATGGATGCACAGAATAAGAAGTTAGAAGTTTTTAACAAAGAGTTAAAAAATATAAAGAATGACCAAACAGAGATGAAGAATACAATAACTGAAATTTAAAATACACTGGAAGGAATCAATAGTAGACTAAATGATTCAGAAGAACAAATCAGTGACCTGTAAGACTGAGTAGTGGAAATATCATTGCCATTGAACACAAAAAAGAAAAAAAAAAAAGAATGAAAAGAAGACACTTAAGAGATCTCTGGGACAACATCAGGTGTGCTAATATTTGCATTATGGGGGTCCCAGAAGGAAAAGAGAGAGAGAAAGAACCTGAGAAAACATTTGAAGAGATAATAACTGGAAACTTCCCTAACCTGAGAAAGGAAATAGTCACCCAAGTCCAGGAAGCACAAAGAGTCCCATACAGAATTAACCCAAAGAGGAACACACCAAGATATTGTCATCAAAAGGACAAAAATTAAAGATAAGGAGAAAATACTAAAAGCAGCAAGGTAAAAAAAAAAAAAAAAAAAAAAAACAAGTAACATACAAGAGAACTTGTTCAGCAGAAACTCAGCAAGCCAGAAGGGAGTATCACAATATATTTCAAATTCTTTTCCTATCTAGGTTGTTATATAATATTGAGCAGAGTTCCCTATTCTATACAGTAGGTCCTTGTTGGTTGTCCATTTTAAATACAGCAGTGTGTACATGTCAATCCCAAACTCCCTATCTATCCCTTCCCACCACCCTTCCCTCCTGGTAACCATAAGTTCGTTATCTAAGTCTGTGAGTCTGTTTCTGTTTTGTAAAAAAGTTCATTTGTATCTTTTTTTTTAGATTCCACATATAAGCGATATCATACGATATTTCTCTTTCTCTGTCTGACTTACTTCACTCAGTATGACACTCTCTAGGTCCATCCATATTACTGCAAATGGCATTATTTCATTTTTTTTAATGGCTGAGTAAGAATTTGAAAAAGAATGGGTACATGTATATGTATAACTGAATCACTTTGCTGTACACCTGAAATTAACACGACATTATTAATCAACTATACTCCAATATAAAATTAAAAGTTAAAAAAAAATAAAGTGATGAAAAGGAAAAACCTACAACCAAGAATACTCTACCCAGCAAGGCTCTCAATTCAGATTTGAGGAGAAATCAAAAGCTTTATAGACAAGCAAAAGCGAAAAGAATTCAACACCACCAAACCAGCTTTACAACAAATATGAAAGGAACTTCTCTAGGTGAAAAAGAAAAGGGCACAAGAAACAAGAAAAGATACAAGAAAGAAACAAGAAAATTACAGAATGAAAAAGCTAACCAGTAAAAACAAACATACAGTAAAGGTAGGAAATCATCCACGTACAAAACTAGTAGGGAGGTGAAAAGATGAAAGTATTGATACTAAAATCATCTTGTAATAAGCAGTTAAGAGATATACAAAACAATGAGATGTAAAATAAGACATCAAAAACAGATAATTGTGAGGGAAGGAGAGTACAAATGCAGGGTACTTAAAATGCAGAGAGTA
>NW_021149772.1:0-6149 GCF_002837175.3 Physeter macrocephalus
CGCTCTTGTTCCTGCAGCCCCTGCTCCTCGTGCTGCCGTCGCTCCCCAGGATGCTGCCACTGGTGCTCCTGCTGTCGCTGCTCCCCTTGCGGCCACTCTTGGTGCTGCTGGCGGTGAAGCTCCAGCTCTCGCTGCGGCGATTCCCGTTGGTGCCCCTTTTGCTCGTCAGAAGTAGTAGTCTGCCCACCACAGTCACTGTTAGATGGACTATCTGACTCCTGTGCCACCTTTTCCGCATCAGCGACTGCCGCCAGCACGTCTTCCAGACTTTCATCATCATGCTCTGTACCTGGCTGTGCTGCCCGTTGCTGCGTTACTACGTTCTTCTGCCGGAGCTGTTCGTGAAAATGCAGCTCGCTCTTGAATTCGGAAAAACCGATCTTTCGCTCAGCCAAGAAGAGAGACTGCCACTTTTGCTGCTGCTCTGGTTGTAGCTGAACCTGCGGTTCCTGCTGAAGCTGTTGTTGCTGCGGCCCTGGGTGTTGCTTGACCTCGGAGTCCTGCTGACGGACATGTCGACAGGGCGGCTCGTACGGTGCACGCTGCTGACGCAGCGTACGACGACAATCCTCCTCAAGCCCTGGTTGATGCTGTAGATGGACAATCGACAGTTGTGGTGCACCCAGCAAAGTCAGTCCCCTCCTGGCGGGACTTTCACTGGGTGGTTCTGCTTCTTCGACGCGACGGAAGTGCGGCTCCTGCCGCCCTTCTCCGAGAACCGGCAGTCGCTGTTGTTCCGCTGGAAGCTCCTCTTGCGGCTGCCGCGCCTGCCCCCCCTTCTGTACTTGCACCAACGGTCCCGCTTCCTGCAACACCTTGACTGGTTGCAGGAGCTTCCGCTGCTCGGGGCGCTCCCCCTGCGCTGCCTGTTGCTGCCAGCTCTTTTCCTGCTGTGGCGCTCGGTCTCGTTGCTCGTCCACCCGATCTTGCTGCTCGTGCAGTGGTTTCTCCTGCAGCGGCAGCTCCGGATGCGTTTGTCGCTGCGGCCAATTACGCTGATGCTGTTCAACAGTTGAATCCCCCCTGAAAAAATCGGCTGCCGCCCTCACAGGAGCAAACTCCATTGTGGAATTTCATACCTCAAAAGCTAAACCGAGTGCATGCAAGCAAGCAATAAAAGATTGAATTCATGGTGGAACTGTCTGAATGTTTCGAAAACAGCACTGCAGCAGCAGCTTTCCTACGGCTTCACAGGCGCCTGCCGATGCGGGTCCTGCTGCTGCTCGTCGAAGTACCATGATGACCATTTCAAACTGCCACTGCGACGCTGCTGATGCGAAGCCGTTGCAGGTAGGTCGTTGGTGTTCCCGCGTCTTTGCGTCCGTGCTGCTGCTGCTATGAAGACGCCACTTCGGCATGCTGCTGCCGCAATGGTGCTCTTGCTCCAGTGGACCTGATACCGTTGTTAAAGAGGTGAGCAGCGACGAGCTACTGGTGCTGCAAGAGTACAATTCGGACATGCTCAACGGGGGCTGATAAAAAAAAACAAGCCTGATTCAGTGCCAGTAGTAGAACTCTAGGAATGCGAAGTTGTACATGGTTTCATTCCCTTCGAAACTGACGTCGACCGTCTGGGTAGGGAATTCTTCCACCACAAATTATGTAGAGTAGAATGGCGTTGGTGCTACAGCATTTGCGTAATTCCTCAGTGAAAGCTTATCGATTGGGAAGAATACTAAACTCATAGAAACGTTGCAAGTGTACACACTTGCAGGTGCAGATGCACACATACATATAATAAATATGTATGTATATATATATATGTATATATACACATCAACACAAGCGCACACCAACAGACCTCTTAGATCGTTCTTGAGGCCGACGGATACGTAAGCAAATGTGTAGACCGCCTGCGGTGCTGAGTGGCTACTACAACACAGTGAACAAACGGCCAAGGTACCTTCATTCTACCTTGCAGGATAATATAGAAGAGAGGAAAGAGATCTATTGTGTAGTTAGGTTGAGAGGTGCTGATAATCGCCATGCCAGGCAATAAACAATGAAGATTCTGCTTAACGACAAAGAATATCAACACCCCCGCGACAGTGAACAAACGGCCAAGGTACCTTCATTCTACCTTGCAGGATAATATAGAAGAGAGGAAAGAGATCTATTGTGTAGTTAGGTTGAGAGGTGCTGATAATCGCCATGCCAGGCAATAAACAATGAAGATTCTGCTTAACGACAAAGAATCTCAACACCCGCGCGCTTATTCGAAAATGCTGAGCGCCGCTTCCACTCAGCAATGAAGCAGAGGGGATACAGACGCTTATACCTCGGAAAAAGACATAAGCATGACACCGGCGCTTCTTTAACGCAGTGTAACATGCTTACGTGGTGGTATACTAGATACCCGTGGCGTTATTTGAATGCTTCACCTCTATAGTGACGCTTTGCCTAAGACTGTTGGAATCACCTTGTTCCGCTCTCGCATGTAACACTTGTAGCGACACCCCCCACGCAGATCAAACAATCGTGACCTGCTACCCAAAAAAAGCATCTACCTCTTGCGTACGCTCTAGCAAGGCATGTTGGAGATGCTTCGATACAATTTTGGAGAAGCACCCGCTTCACGTTACACACACAGGGAACATGCATTAGGCAGTAGAAATGGAGAAGAACGAGAAGAAGTTGAAAATTTTCATCGTTTATCTCCAAAACAAAGCACAAGCGCGAGAAGGTCCCAGTGCAGCGTCCCCGTCTTGCGGAATTATGTTTCCTCCATCGCCCACCAAAGTGGCCGAGCCCCCACTGATCCCCCCTGCTCCAAAGGAACAGCTGTGGAAATGGTGCATGCGTTCCACTCTACAATTAACACAAAGCTAACACACGCCAAGACAGCTCGTGTTTCCCTTGCATGCAAATTTGAAAAGACCGGAGACGTCCACACGGAACACGTGCTCAAGATTCACTAAAGAACAGATAATAAATGATGTACAAATCGGGAGAGGCTACAGTGGCGTCCACCTGCTCATGCACAACAGTCACATGGCTGGATCAGCGTTTTACGACAACACAGGGTAAGTACGAAATGCCACATATGCTTAAACGGCAACTCTCAGGTGCTGAAGCAGCGTTCACCTTGAATTTAAAGCACGCCAGCTATATCTCCATACATCTCTCAATCAATCCCAGAAGAAGCTAAAGATTAAAGGCAATTTCACTAGACAGCGCTCTGACGTGGCTGCGGATGTACGAGGTTAATGTAGCAGAGGATGAGGCAACGATACAGACACTGACAATAACTAGAGTGTCCAAAACCGAGTCAGATCAGTATCCAGATGTACCTCTCCATACATCGATATACTGATATGCAAGACGTATGTCTGCATCTGAATCACGTCGCCTGTACGCATGTGCAGACATACGCATAGGAAATATACACTGGTGTATCTTGAGGAAGAGAGAACATTAAATTTCACTGCCTTACTCAAGTATTTTCTCAAAGACCCAACAAGAGATCTAGACTGGCAGCAAGAACTGGAAGTTCCTCAGTGGCGGTGAACAGCAGAAACGGAAGACAACAAACAGGCTGAAAACGGGTAGCAGACGGTTCAAATAATGGGCAAGAATACACGAAATGCCCCGAAATCAACTGTTTACAGAGAGACGTGCAGACGCGAGGAAGTGAAAAAGGAAGCAACGCACAAAGAGATTCGAAACGGAACCCCTTGCTGCTGCTAGGAGATACGGCACCTGCTTCTCGTCTAGTGGCAAATATACGCTTATACGTAAGTATTCTGACTATCTTGGTTATACATGTGGCAGCGGCGGTGAGGAACGCGCAGACGACACACGTGGCCTGGTTTTCCTCCTATATGCTAGTGTATACGAACTGCCGCAGTCCTCAAGGCGGCTCTAAGGACGGGGTCGAAGAGAGGTATACGTAAATATACATATTTGCCTATGTATAAGCATACGGTAACTTGTCTACCCCGATGTGCCTCGTCACATGTGAGATGCAAGACATCCACAATAAAGACATGCAGCAGCCACCCGCATGGAAGACGCCGCGAACTGTGTAAGGCACAGCGAAGTGAACCGTACGTGGCTGCCCCCGGAACCACCGGAGCACTAGTACATTCGTTGAAAATGTATTCGCCTACACGCACAGCTGTAAATGTATATCTGCACGCTTACCGCTTACCGGATCTGCCTATGTGACGCACTTTTTCTGCTGGATATGTATGATGCTGCAATACGCCTGTAGTCACCCAATATAAACTCAGCGTGCAAAAAATATTCCCAATAAGACGTCGCCCTTTCGTGTACGTGGCAGAATTGTCCACATCTCTCTACACCACATTTCGGACGCACTTGCAAGGCACCGGTTGCCACTTTTCTCTAGACGACGAGTAGCAGAAATTCCCTGCACGCACCGCTACCAGAACAGCGAAGTAAACCAGTCTCTAGCAGAGGACGGCGGAACCATCAGGTAGGGAATATGTAGAAGAATCTCTTAGGGAAACCGAAAAGGCACGTGCTGCTCACTAGGGACAAGAGCCCCCGCAAGCTGTAAGCGGTTATTGTCAACGCGCAAGTATGAAAGGAGCTCCCTTTCACCATCTTGAAGCATACGCAGACGTTATCTGGTGTAAATGAAAAATGCACGACCCACGCTGAGTGCTGGAAAAGGCGACAACGGATACAAGCAGTTGTCAATAAAATACAAGGGGAATATCAACGCTTTCCTCTGTCATCGATACTCCGCCCTACAGAGGACCTACAATTACAGAATACTACCACCAGTGGACGCAGTTGGTCGACACCATCGTATGCGAAAGTTACTCAGGACCAGAGGACAAGACGGTGTCGTGGCAGCGAATTCCCATCCACTACGCACCCCTAGCATGCTAGAATACGGGCGACTGTGGTAAACGGAAGAAGAGCAATGTATATAAAGAGTGCCGCCGTTCGTCTTCGACTTTGTCTGAGTCTACCGCTTAGAATCTCAAAGCGCGATGCCTCTTAAATTAGCGCAGCTTGCAGGGAAACCAAGGTCGCCGTCGACATTTCATCGTGCTTGAGTACTTTGGGACGAAGAGGGTAGATAGGAGGGAGGTTTGAGAACCACAGCAGGTGCCCCAGCACGCACAGATTATAACCGTAGGTACACTCGCATATAGGTGTGTATAACAATGGACAGGGTATCCAAGAGTTGTGAGTAAGGTGCTTGGCAACCGAAGATGTCACACGGAATACCACACGGAGGAATCATTCGCATTTCGTAATGGCGTATTTGGTAAAGGTGTATGAGCTTGTTGGTTTCGTGTGATTTTTTCACTAGAAGCGCAAAATGAGGATCTCCATTCGGTAGAGAAACGGCGAGATTTTTCTCTGTGGACAGGAAAACATTGACCGAAAACAACAGCCGAATTCTCTCCTACGACCGCGAAGTAGTGGGAAAGCTCTTCTTTCACTACACCAGGCAACGGAGGTGGACGGCACAGCAAAATATTCCAGTCGTAAACACAGCTGCGGACGTATCTATTTGTATATACATATGCAGCAGCTATGGTTTCATGAAATATGCATACATATGTATGGACTTCCGGCTGGTAGTGCAAGTTCGAGGCATATCCGAGGTACGTGTAGTCACAGGCGTCAGCTGGCCGCACGCGGCGGGCACAGCATGTAGGCACCGTTTACTGTGAACATACCTATGCGTTGCCGACCTCTCGATTTTGCCGCGTTCACTACCCGAACGTATCACGTTCATAGCCAGATTGGTATATCCTGGACACGAGTTTTTCCGTACACATCCTGTTCACTTACATCGTTTCCGCGTCAGGGTGAAACTACCCATTTTAATAAAATGCTATGTACTCCGTGCATACTGGATAGAGGAATGGGTCAATTTCTATAGTTATGATTTTGCGTAGATTCTTCGACAAGCTTATCTTCGCACTCGTCTTCTGCGGAGTGTCTGATCTGTTTTGGCCCGCTGCTTCTTTTTGCCAGATGAAACTGCAAACTGCAGCCAGCACTCGCTGCCCGTGAAGTATTCCTTTCTCGCTACGTAGAGGCTCCACCTTTTCTCCTCTGTATGGCAAGACTTTTTCCAGCTATGGATTTTCATTTTGCATGATGTATGTGCGTGGACTTCAGGATGGCTCTATCAGGTTAGAGACCCATAGAACATATGA
>NW_021149774.1:0-657 GCF_002837175.3 Physeter macrocephalus
GACTCTGTGTACAAGTGTTTGCCCATACGTACACGTGCGTATTTCCAGGTGAGGGGGACATCTGAGTAGTGCTTAAGGGAAGGATGAAGGCAGTGGGTGCGACCTAAAGATGACAAACAGACAGAGATCAAAAATGTTGATTCAGCTCAATTATGCCGTAGTAGCGTATTCAATTTCCCACTGCTTTTTGAGGTCTACTTTAACAGTGCAGCTGTCTTGCTGTACTCGGTGCCAGGTCTAATAACTCAGTAAAGGTCACTTACAAACAATGCGTAGGTCCCGTAACATTCGCGTGAAATTACACTAACGGGGTAGGTTGGATGGGGAAGACACACGCATGCGGTTATAAAGCATTATCTGTTATACGTTCCGTTTATTTCTATAAGATTACTTGCCTGACGTTAAGTCGCTTCTGCATAGTCTAGGGACACTATTGTTCCAGCTGGACAGTTTTTACGTCCACGTCAGATTGTTGTGCTCTTCTGGGACACTTGCTGGCCAAAGAGTTCGTGTGGGTCATTTGCAAGCAATTCAACAGGGCACAAGAAGGCGCAGATATGAAACGGGAGTGCAACGCTTTATTTTTTGTCTGGCAGCGAATAAAGTGACAGGCGTCGAAGGTGTTAAATAGTGCTGTGGAAGGTCTTTCAGCTGTGT
>NW_021149774.1:5591-6148 GCF_002837175.3 Physeter macrocephalus
TGTATACAGGTATGTAGTATGTGCAGCTAGGTCCAACAATCAATGTTTCAGCGTACACACACGTCCACACATACGCAACCAAGTTTCGAAGTTACAAGGACACATGCAGTCAGATATCCCCCGTAACCAGTCTGAGGCCGGCGCTTCTCGCTCATTTGCGCCTCCCGCATAAGCTGTCCGGAGAGAGAGAAATCTGCGAACTTTTCTTAGAGCCAAATTAACAACGAAAGCGAAAACGACTGCGGCTTTACCGCTCTTCCAGATGTTAGATTTCGTGTCTTCTGCGTGTCCAGCGCACTGTTCGAAGCGGTTGTCAGCGTCAACTTGATACCACAGGCACCGCTTTTGTTTGTGCTGTGCATCGTGTTGTCTGACGCAGGCTTCAATGCCCTACACTCCTG
This sequence comes from Physeter macrocephalus, assembly GCF_002837175.3. NCBI lineage: Eukaryota > Metazoa > Chordata > Mammalia > Artiodactyla > Physeteridae > Physeter > Physeter macrocephalus. Next base: position 5,993 of record NW_021149774.1, read on the forward strand.
AAATTCAACGAGTTCACTCTACATACATATATAAATACGTATATATATTCTACGGGGGGTACCTCTTTTCTTGATCGTGGGCCACGTTTGTGCATACATATCACCCAGATACGCAGAAAACATTTTGTTGGCGGTGCGTTGCTATCTGCCATATGT
>NW_021149775.1:0-790 GCF_002837175.3 Physeter macrocephalus
TATATACGAGTATGTCCCTACACGAACAAATGCATCAATACATTCGCCCTTGTACGCACACACCTACGTATGTAGGCAGCAGCACACCGGATAGTATCCGCAGTTGCGATTCGACAGAACCAGTAACGAGCCACGGAGAATATGAAGCACCTGAACTGGACAAGCGCCTCCTGTATCTTCTGCTCCACAGCCAGAGCCTTCGCGAAGCCGGCGTCTTCTCCACCAGCTTCCTGGTCTTCGGCTTTTCCATGTCCATACAGCTGTCTCTGCGACACCTCTGTTGAGACATTTACGGGAACCTCGGATGCCTCCTCCGTCGGCGTACACCGTCTCTTCCGCCGAGAAATAGTCTGCTGCTGCTGCTGCGTGTGCGGCTGCTCGCAGAGCGCCTGCGGCAGCGGTGGGGGACCACCCTGTTGGTGCGGCTGCTGCTGCTGCTCACTGCAGCGCAGCGCCTTCAACGACAGCAAGTAGCTCTCTCCACCAGCACGGTGGAGTGCCTTGGCTGCATCAGATAGAAGCCGCGCCCGATACCCCAGTCCTGCATGCGCGCAGCAGCCCAGCAGCAGCAGCAGCAGCCAACTTTAACACCGATGACGCATGCCTCACCACGGGGCCGTGTACATACTACTCAGTCTCACAGCCACACACGCTGTTCCACACACGTCCACGCCGCTATCAACAGCCACGACTGCACATGCAATAGCGTGGCAGCAGTTGAAAACAGGCAGCAGGCAGAGAGAGCTCCCGAGCGGCAGCAGAGAGGGACAGAGACTGCAGAGAATAAACA
>NW_021149775.1:1814-2910 GCF_002837175.3 Physeter macrocephalus
TTGTGCAAATATCTCTATCTATCTATCTCTATATATATTCATATACTTGTGAGGCAAGAAAGTCTACGTTCAGAGGCGCGCCTGCATCGTCAGCAGACACGCCAGCGAAATGCATTGAGAGATACTCGGCATAGGCGACTGAGTTGACATAGAGAAAGAGGAGACGCACATTCAACAAAAAAAATCCCTACAATACATGACACTTCCCCCCTCCCTCCCACAGCAGCCGCAGCAGCAGGCGTACCCAGAGTCTTCAGATGTTCCTCGTCTGCTGCTGCCAAGGCGTCAACGCTCGGGAATGCATGCCAGAGAAGCTGCGGTCTCTGCTCCAGCATTGTTTTGCAGTCCTCATGAGAAATGCATATATCAGGAGCCTGGCTATTGGTGGCTGGCTCTTTCTTTGCATGCGCTTGGCCCACGCTCTGCAGCAGCAATAAACCGCGACCGCGGCGATCCTGGACAGTGTGGGCGTAGGCTGGCTGAGCTCGCTCGAGAGAATATGCGTGGTTTCTGTCGAGACGATTTGTTCTATGCATTCTCTCACTCTCTGCCACCACCCCTCGGATGCTCTGTGTCTGCTGCTGCTTTGTTTGCACTGCTGCCACACGCTTCGCTGTTTTTTGGGGGCGCTCAGCATCGCTTGAACCTTCGCAGCAACTGCGCAGTGGCAGCCCCTGCGCCAGTCTTACGTTGCTGCTGCTGCTGCTGCGCAGCTCTGCAGCATCACTCACATCCGCTTCACTGTGGCATCGCCTATCAAGACGCATGTCCGCTGCTATCTCCTGAGCTCCATGCTTGTCCATGGCCTCTGGCAGCAGCAGCAGCAGCGGGGGACCTCCAGGCGCGTCAGCAGCCGCTTGTCCAGGCGCGGGCTTCACAGACTGCTGCTTCGTTGTCTCCGTTGCAGCTGCTGCTGTTCGAACCCCCTCGCACAACCGCTGCCCATACGCCCGCCGAAGTGCAGCCACCATCTGTGTGATCCTGCAGCAGCAGCAGCAAAAGCAGCAGCAAATCACGCTCGACTTGCGCAGCGGATGTATTGAGAAGCTTCTTCTGAGGTTTCACTGGCAGAAGACTTGACGCGGGGTCGACCCCA
>NW_021149775.1:3563-6146 GCF_002837175.3 Physeter macrocephalus
ATTTGTGCTGCTGCTGCTGCTGGCGCTGATGATTCTTCCTTCGATGCCGCTGGTTCCCTGTTGCTGCTGCCGTCGTCCTCGCGAACAACAGACACCGACCGGATAAGGCGCCTCCTCTCTTGCTGCAGTGCAGCAGCTGCATCTGCCTCAGTGGGCGACAGCAGCAACTGCCGAGGCACCTTCGCTGGAGAATACTCAGGTGTACTTGCATGCGCCAAACACTCAGGAACAGCTCGTTTTCCTCCTCCCTCTTGCTGCTCCTGCTGCTGCTGCAGCGCATCAGCCGCGCGGCGACGCCAGCTGCATGCAAATGAGGGAGAGACACGCATGCAGGAGCGCCTTGGCTTGCGCAGAAAACTGCTGCTGCGCACTGTCTACCAGCTATTCCCCTTCCATCCAGCAGTAACTTGTCGCATGCACACATCCTGTGTGGCTCCTTCAGCAGCAGCACAGGCGGACCTCCGGATATCCTCGCTGCAGCCCCAGCACTGCAACAGCAGCACCACTACATAAAGATGGACGCAGCTGTGAGAAAAGCATCTGCTGAGAGGGGGACTCTGCTGCTGCCTCACACAACCACTGCACGTCTACAGCAGCACAGAATACGTCTGAATCTCCACCATGAGTATGCGGGATGACTAGGCCAAAGCATCTCCTTCTGAGGTGTTTTACAGTCCAACAGACGTACCACACATGCTGCAGCCTCTCCATCACATTGTGCTGCAGCCTCTCCATCACATTGTGCTGCAGCCTCTCCATCACATTGTGCTGCAGCCTCTCCATCACATTGTGCTGCAGCCTCTCCATCACATTGTGCTGCAGCCTCTCCATCACATTGTGCTGCAGCCTCTCCATCACATTGTGCTGCAGCCTCTCCATCACATTGTGCTGCAGCCTCTCCATCACATTGTGCTGCAGCCTCTCCATCACATTGTGCTGCAGCCTCTCCATCACATTGTGCTGCAGCCTCTCCATCACATTGTGCTGCAGCCTCTCCATCACATTGTGCTGCAGCCTCTCCATCACATTGTGCTGCAGCCTCTCCATCACATTGTGCTGCAGCCTCTCCATCACATTGTGCTGCAGCCTCTCCATCACATTGTGCTGCAGCCTCTCCATCACATTGTGCTGCAGCCTCTCCATCACATTGTGCTGCAGCCTCTCCATCACATTGTGCTGCAGCCTCTCCATCACATTGTGCTGCAGCCTCTCCATCACATTGTGCTGCAGCCTCTCCATCACATTGTGCTGCAGCCTCTCCATCACATTGTGCTGCAGCCTCTCCATCACATTGTGCTGCAGCCTCTCCATCACATTGTGCTGCAGCCTCTCCATCACATTGTGCTGCAGCCTCTCCATCACATTGTGCTGCAGCCTCTCCATCACATTGTGCTGCAGCCTCTCCATCACATTGTGCTGCAGCCTCTCCATCACATTGTGCTGCAGCCTCTCCATCACATTGTGCTGCAGCCTCTCCATCACATTGTGCTGCAGCCTCTCCATCACATTGTGCTGCAGCCTCTCCATCACATTGTGCTGCAGCCTCTCCATCACATTGTGCTGCAGCCTCTCCATCACATTGTGCTGCAGCCTCTCCATCACATTGTGCTGCAGCCTCTCCATCACATTGTGCTGCAGCCTCTCCATCACATTGTGCTGCAGCCTCTCCATCACATTGTGCTGCAGCCTCTCCATCACATTGTGCTGCAGCCTCTCCATCACATTGTGCTGCAGCCTCTCCATCACATTGTGCTGCAGCCTCTCCATCACATTGTGCTGCAGCCTCTCCATCACATTGTGCTGCAGCCTGTCCATCACCACCTGCTGCTGCTGCGGCAGCCGCCGAACAAGCAGAGGTAATCGCCGGAGGAGGAGAGTAGACACACCTGCAGGAGATATGAAGGCGAACCCCACAGCACATGGCAGAGAGAGAGGCAGGCGATGGCGCTGTACGCGCAGCAGAAGCGGAGGCTGTCGCATACGAGGCGACAGTATATCTGCATCATACAGCGGATGTATTTCCACCGACACATACCATATATTAACACACCCACACTTCTTCAGAGAGAAAGTGGAGACGCAGCAGCTGCTGTGCGTGCTGCAACAGCAAATTTTGCAGCCACCGGAACACCAGAGCATGCGTATTGTGCATGCGTGCTGTGTACGCAGCAGCAGCAGCAGCGAAGAAGAATAAAAAGAAAATACTGTGATGCGCGTGTGTGCGCAGTGGCTGCCACGTCCTCCTCCTCCCTTGGTTGAAGAAGCTTGCGAAAGAAGCTGCTGCGAGGCAGCGGCGCGTGGTGTCTGTACAGCAGTCGGAGAAGGAAACAGGGTGTGTCTGTACACCCCGAAGACACACACACAGACACAGACACAGAGAGACACTGACACAAGGTCCACGGTGAGTAAATGTGAGACCCCCATGCTGCTGCATCAGCCAGTCCGCGCGCAGCTGCTGCCGCCTCCACCATTCTTCGCGAAAGGCATGAAGAAGAGCAGCCACACAACTGCTGTATGTGGCAGAAACACACGAGAGAAGAATTTGCATTGGAGATATACTGTGGGAATTATTCTCTCAAGCTG
>NW_021149776.1:0-6146 GCF_002837175.3 Physeter macrocephalus
TTTATGACGTGGGTTTTTGTTATGAGGTGGTTCCTGCTGCGTTCCTCCTTCCCTTTGTGATGTGGACAAAGACGAGTGAGGTGGTTCCTGTTAGGTTCCTCACCAATTTTGTGACGTTGGCTCTTTGGTGTGAAGTGTTTCCTGTTTGGTTCCTCTTCCCTTTTGATGTGGGCATTTGGTGTGAAGTGGTTCTTGCTGGATTCCTCATCCCCTTTGGGATCTGGGCACTTTGGGGTGACTTGCTTCCTGCTGGGTATCTCATCCCCTATGTGAAGTGGACCCTTTGGTGTGAAGTGCTTCTGCTTGCTTCCTCATCCCTCGTGATGGTGGATTTTTGTGTCACGTGGTTCCTGCTGAGTTCCTCATCCCCTTTGTCGTGTTGTCCTCTGGTGTGAGATGGTTACTTCTGGTTTACCCATCCCGTTTGAGACTTGGGCTTTAGACAGGAGGTGGTTCCCGCTCTGTTCCTCATCCCGTTTGTGATGTGGACAATGAAGTGTGAGGTGGTGCCTGCTTGGGAATTCATCCACTTTGTGACGCTGGCCCTTTTGTGTGAAGTTGTTCCGGCTTAGTGCCTCTTACCTTGTGATGTGGGCATTTGGTGTAACGTGGTTCCTGATGGGTTCCTCATCCCCTTTGGCATGTGGAGGCTGACGTGTGAGGTGGTTACTTCTGTGTTCCTCATCCTCTTTGTGACGTGGGGTTTTGCTTTGGGGAGGTTCCTATTGCGTTTCTCCTCCACGTTGTGATGTGGACAGTGACGTTTGAGGTGGTGTGTGGGGTGGTTACTTCTGTGTTCCTCATCCTCTTTGTGACGTGGGGTTTTGCTTTGGGGAGGTTCCTATTGCGTTTCTCCTCAACGTTCTGATGTGGACGGTGACGTTTGCGGTGGTTTCTGCTGCGTTCCTCTTCCCCTCTGTGACGTGGGACCTTTGGTGTGGAGTGGTTCCTGCTTGGTTCCTCATTCGTTCTGATGTGGGCATTTGGTGTTAGGTGGTTCCTTCTGCTTTCCTCACATCGTTTCTGATGTCGGCTTTTAGTGTGAGGTGGTTTATGCAGGGTTCCCCATCCCTCTTTTGATATGGACTTTCGTGTGAGGTATTTCTTCCTGCCTTCCTCATCCTCTTTGTGATGTGGATGCTGACGTGTGAGTTGGTTACTTGTGGGTTCCCCTTCCCCTTTGTAACTTGGGCTATTGCTAGGAGGTTTTTCCTGCTCCCTTCTTAATCCCGTTTGTGATGTGGACATTGAGTGGTGAGGTGGTTCCTGCTCCGGAAAAATGGAATGAGAAACCCAGCAGGAACCACCTTACTCCAAAGGTCCCACATCAGATAGGGGATGTAGAACTGAGCAGGAATCACCTCACACATGATTATCCACATCACAAAAGGGATGAGGAATGCAGCAGGGACCAACTCATAGCAAAAGCTCACGCACATCACAAAGTGGACGAGGAACACAGTAGGATCCTCCACAAAGCCAAAGGCCGCGTCATAAAGGGGATGAGGAACCCCGAAGTGACCACCTCACACGTCAGCCTCCACATGACAAAGGGGATGAGGAACCCAGCAGGAAGTACCTCACGTGAAAGCCCACATCAGAAAGGGGATGGGGAACCCAGCATGAACTACCTCACACTAAAGGGCACACGTCACAAAGGGGATGTGGAAGCAGCAGGAACCACTTGACACTTCATCGTCCTCATCATAATTTGTATGGGAAACCGAGCAGAAACTACCTCACACCAAAGGGGCCACTTCACATAGGGGATGAGGAACGCAGCAGGAAGCACGTCACACCAAATGCCCACAACCCAAGGTAAGAGGAACTAACCGGGAACCACGTCACACCAAAGGGCCCAAGTCACAAAGTGGATGAATTACGTTGCAGGAACCACCTCAGCATTCAATGTCCACATCACAAACGGGATGAAGAAGGGAGCAGGAACAACCTCCTAGCAATAGCCCAAGTCACAAAGGGGAAGGGGAGCCCACAAGGAACCAACTCACACGTCAGCATCCACATAACAAAGAGGATGAGGAACGCAGGAAGACATACCTCACACGAAAGCCCATATCAAAAGGGGAATGGGGAACCCAGCATAAACCACCACACACTATAAGCCGACATCAGAAACGATGTGAGGAAAGCAGCAGGAACCACCTAACACCAAATGCCCACATCAAAACGGATGAGGAACCAAGCAGGAACCACTTCACACCAAAGGGCCCACGTCACAGAGGGGATGAGGAACGCAGCAGAAACCACCTCAAACGTCACTGTCCACATCACAACGTGGAGGAGAAACGCAATAGGAACCTCCCCAAAGCAAAACCCCACGTCACAAAGAGGATGAGGAACACAGAAGTAACCACCCCACACATCAGCCTCCACATGTCAAAGGGGATGAGGAACCCATCAGGAAACACGTTACACCAAATGCCCACATCACAAGGTAAGAGGCACTAAGCCGGAACAACTTCACACTAAAGGGCCAGCGTCACAAAAGTGGATGAATTACCAAGCAGGCACCACCTCACACTTCATTGTCCACATCACAAACGGGATGAGGAACAGAGCGGGAACCACCTCCTTGCTAAAGCCCACGTCTCAAAGGGGATGGGGAAAGCAGAAGTAACCACCTCACACCAAAGGGCCCACACGACAAAGGGGATGAGGAACTCAGCAGGAACCACGTGACACAAAAAGCCACCATCACGAGGGAGGAGGAAGCAAGCAGAAGCACTTCACACCAAAGGGCCCACTCCACATAGGGGATGAGATACCCAGCAGGAAGCAAGTCACCCCAAAGTGCCCAGATCCCAAAGGGGATGAGGAATCCAGCAAGAACCACTTCACACCAAATGCCCACATCAAAAGGGAAGAGGAACCAAACAGGAAACACTTCACACCAAAGAGCCAACGTCACAAAATTGGTGAGGAACCTAACAGGAACCACCTCACTCGTCTTTGTCCACATCACAAAGGGGTGGAGGAACGCAGCAGGAACCACCTCATAACAAAAACCCACGTTATAAAAGGGGATGGGGATCCCAGAATTAAGCACCTCACACGTCAGTGTTCACATCACAACGGGGATGAGGAACCGAGCAGGCACTACTTCACACGAAAGCCCACATCGCAAAGAGGATGGGGAGCTCAGTATGAAGCACCTCACACCAAAAGCCCTAAACCCAAAGTGTATGAGGATCCAAGCATGAACCGCGTCACACCAAAAGCCCACGTCACAATGGAGATGAGCAATCCAGCAGGAACCAACTCACAGCAAAGGGCCCACATCACAAAGGTAATGAGGAACCCATCAGGAACCACATCACAACAAATGCCCACATGACAAGGGAAGAGGAACCAAGCAAGAAACACTTCACACCAAAAGGCCCAAGTCACAAAGGGAATGGGTTACCGAGAAGGAACAACCTCACACGTCATTGTCCACATCACAAAGGAGATGAGGAACGCAGCAGGAAGCCCCTCATAATAAAACCCCAGTCAAAAATGGAATGGGGAACCGAGAAGCAAGCATGGCACACGTCAGCCTCCATATCATAAAGGGGATGAGGTTCCCAAAAGGAGCTATCTCACACGAAAGCCCACATCACAAAGAGGATGGGGAGCTCAGTATGAAGCACCTCACACCAAAAGCCCTAAACCCAAAGCGTATGAGGATCCCAGCATGAACCGCGTCACACCAAAAGCCCACGTCACAATGGAGATGAGCAATCCAGCAGGAACCAACTCACAGCAAAGGGCCCACATCACAAAGGTAATGAGGAACCCATCAGGAACCACATCACAACAAATGCCCACATGACAAGGGAAGAGGAACCAAGCAAGAAACACTTCACACCAAAAGGCCCAAGTCACAAAGGGAATGGGTTACCGAGAAGGAACAACCTCACACGTCATTGTCCACATCACAAAGGAGATGAGGAACGCAGCAGGAAGCCCCTCATAATAAAACCCCAGTCAAAAATGGAATGGGGAACCGAGAAGCAAGCATGGCACACGTCAGCCTCCATATCATAAAGGGGATGAGGTTCCCAAAAGGAGCTATCTCACACGAAAGCCCACATCACAAAGAGGATGGGGAGCTCAGTATGAAGCACCTCACACCAAAAGCCCTAAACCCAAAGCGTATGAGGATCCCAGCATGAACCGCGTCCCACCAAAAGCCCACGTCACAATGGAGATGAGCAATCCAGCAGGAACCAACTCACAGCAAAGGGCCCACATCACAAAGGTAATGAGGAACCCATCAGGAACCACATCACAACAAATGCCCACATGACAAGGGAAGAGGAACCAAGCAAGAAACACTTCACACCAAAAGGCCCAAGTCACAAAGGGAATGGGTTACCGAGAAGGAACAACCTCACACGTCATTGTCCACATCACAAAGGAGATGAGGAACGCAGCAGGAAGCCCCTCATAATAAAACCCCAGTCAAAAATGGAATGGGGAACCGAGAAGCAAGCATGGCACACGTCAGCCTCCATATCATAAAGGGGATGAGGTTCCCAAAAGGAGCTATCTCACACGAAAGCCCACATCACAAAGAGGATGGGGAGCTCAGTATGAAGCACCTCACACCAAAAGCCCTAAACCCAAAGCGTATGAGGATCCCAGCATGAACCGCGTCCCACCAAAAGCCCACGTCACAATGGAGATGAGCAATCCAGCAGGAACCAACTCACAGCAAAGGGCCCACATCACAAAGGTAATGAGGAACCCATCAGGAACCACATCACAACAAATGCCCACATGACAAGGGAAGAGGAACCAAGCAAGAAACACTTCACACCAAAAGGCCCAAGTCACAAAGGGAATGGGTTACCGAGAAGGAACAACCTCACACGTCATTGTCCACATCACAAAGGAGATGAGGAACGCAGCAGGAAGCCCCTCATAATAAAACCCCAGTCAAAAATGGAATGGGGAACCGAGAAGCAAGCATGGCACACGTCAGCCTCCATATCATAAAGGGGATGAGGTTCCCAAAAGGAGCTATCTCACACGAAAGCCCACATCACAAAGAGGATGGGGAGCTCAGTATGAAGCACCTCACACCAAAAGCCCTAAACCCAAAGCGTATGAGGATCCCAGCATGAACCGCGTCCCACCAAAAGCCCACGTCACAATGGAGATGAGCAATCCAGCAGGAACCAACTCACAGCAAAGGGCCCACATCACAAAGGTAATGAGGAACCCATCAGGAACCACATCACAACAAATGCCCACATGACAAGGGAAGAGGAACCAAGCAAGAAACACTTCACACCAAAAGGCCCAAGTCACAAAGGGAATGGGTTACCGAGCCACATCACAACGGATGAGGAGCCAAGCAGGAACCACTTCACACCAAAGGGCCCACGTCAGAGAGGGGATGAGGAACGGAGCAGAAACCACCTCAAACGTCACTGTCCACATAACAAGGTGGAGGAGAAACGCAATAGGAACCTCCCCAAAGCAAAAGCCCACGTCACAAAGAGGATGAGGAACACAGAAGTAACCACCTCACACGTCAGCCTCCACATGCCAAAGGGGATGAGGAACCCATCAGGAACCACGTTACACGAAATGCCCACATCACAAGGTAAGAGGCACTAAGCCGGAACAACTTCACACAAAAGGGCCAGCGTCACAAAGTGGATGAATTCCCAAGCAGGCACCACCTCACACTTCATTGTCCACATAACAAACGGGATGAGGAGCAGAGCGGGAAGCACCTCCTTGCTAAAGCCCACTCTCAAAGGGGATAGGGAAACCAGAAGTAACCACCTCACACCAAAGGGCCCACACGACAAAGGGGATGAGGAACTCAGCAGGAACCACGTGACACAAAAAGCCACCATCACGAGGGAGGAGGAAGCAAGCAGAAGCACTTCACACCAAAGGGCCCACTCCACATAGGGGATGAGATACCCAGCAGGAAGCAAGTCACCCCAAAGTGCCCAGATCCCAAAGGGGATGAGGAATCCAGCAAGAACCTCTTCACACCAAATGCCCACATCAAAAGGGAAGAGGAACCAAACAGGAAACACTTCACACCAAAGAGCCAACGTCACAAAATTGGCGAGGAACCTAACAGTAATCACCTCACTCGTCTTTGTCCACATCACAAAGGG
>NW_021149778.1:0-4534 GCF_002837175.3 Physeter macrocephalus
TAACAGCAAACTTGTTCAGAAAATATTCTCAAAACAGGCAGTTGAAAAGAAGACGTACAGCAGTTGCGCGTTACCCTCTAGGTTGACACATTCTATTAGTGCGAATGCAACTTCACCAGGTATTAAAGCATGCTCGGCAGCGTCCACATGCTGAATATTCGTGAATACCTGTTTAGAGCCTAATTGTCTCGGATAGAGCACAGTTAGTGACGAAAGGTAGTCGAATGGTGAAAGCGGCAATATTATGCAAGGCAAGCGCAAATTTTAAGCTCGTACCACGTGTTGACGTGAAGACACTAATGGAAGTTACAGTGGAAACCGGGGAGGAAATGTAATAAAAAACAAGCGTTCCGTCACAGGGGATGCAGCAAGCCTATCAAGCAAGTAGCGTTTCTATCGTTTTGAGTGAAGTGGCTTGACTCGAAGTTGTTTCGACACACAATAAATGTAGGCATAGATCGGTGTCGTCGTTTAAGGATACACACGTATGGGGAACCGTGGTATGCACATGCATACATGTTTACGCTCCACGTATACACGCGTACACTCTACCAACACTCATACATATATATATATATATATATATAGCTGATGTATAATCAGGGGTTTAACACACAAATACGGGTAGCCAGAGGACGCCTCTGCTATCCTGAGACGAGCACAACGTCTCGACCAAAGTAAGCCTCGCTCTAGCGAGTCCTGCAACACCAGAGGGCCTACACAGCACACCGAAAGAAAGCAACTCGGAAAGTTTATTAATTCGTAGCCTGCGACACTCAACCTGATGGATTGGCCGTCATTTGTCTCAACCTCGACGCATCTCATCGTGCGTAGGTGTGATACGCGGAGTCGCCGTTGCAAGGAACGCACAAGAAAGGTCAGCGCACGCGTTAAGCTCGCCCCACGCATGAAGGGAACATTCAGAAGGGCAACACGTCACCCATAAACGCGGAACTGGCCCGAAACAAAATTCAGTAACTTCCGAGGAAGGGGATATCCCGGTCCAGTCAACATCGTCTCCGTCTGAAAACTACGGGCGGATGCCGTGTAGGAGACTCTGATCGAAGCAATCGAAGCATTGCATGTTTGGTCGAAAAATATTTAGTATCCCTTGCGACACCTGTTCTGCCCTTCGTGTGCCTGTGACTTCTGCCTGAAGCGGGTGTTGCGACTGTTTACGCTCCACAAAAACAAGAAGAAAAGTGGAGTCCTTCCTCCCAAGGCATTTAATCCGAGACAGAGCCTCCGCTGGCTGGTGAAGCGAACACGACTTTGTCAGAAGACGGAGGCTGCACTGTTCAGTTGTCAACCAAAGTTGCGCCTGCAGCTGAGCAGAATACCACTCTTCATGGTGGTGGCTCTCGCGCTGAACTAGCAGTTTTTGCACCCGTGCTCATAACCGATGGAATTGGTCCCAACTTATGTGCACAGCTACTCGAGGAGCCGCGGGTTTCTCACACTTTTTCTTGAAAAAACGTAGCTCAAAGTTCTGCCTTTCAAAGAGAAACCCTAATAACAATGTGGCATAATGCAAGCTTGCCTCTGCGATGTGAAGTATCGGTTATCGCCTTGCAGTCTGACATCGTGTCTCTGGGAAGGTGTTTGCGTGCAACCTTTCGCACTCATTGATACTCACTACAGGCCTGCACGTGCGAAATGAATAAAGGTCCTGCGGAAGCTAACTGAGAATCCAACGTCACGTAGAGTTGACGGTGAGAACGTGACTCAATTACGAACTTCAAGTACATGCAAGATTCTATAGGACGTAAAAATCGGGGCAGTTTTTTGCCTCTCCGTCAACAAGGGATGTATTCATTCGAAAAGTGCGTGGAATGATGCAGACGGGTCGTGCCGCGAGACAAGCATTACGAGAAGCAAAGCAACAACTGCTTCACCATTATATGTCTCGCTATACAGCCAGGCTATCAGCAGTACTTGTGATTCAGGCCTTTACGCCTTCTCAGAAACGTACGAATACACGTATGTGTGAACAGGCACTGAGAGGTTCGAACCTGCTTGAGTGCTGCATGTTGACAAACACTTTCTTATGTGCGTACATATTCCAATTCGTGTAAGCAGACGTATGTATATACATAGTCGACGTGCAAAGAGATACACGCTGCTTCCGTAGATGCCCGCTCTTCGAGCCTCGAACATCACCTTGCTGGGGTAGTGCAGAAAAGCTTTGCTGACGGATGACCGTGAAATCTACACTTCTTCAACGACCAAATTGATTTTGCCTTTGTAACACTGTATGCTCAAGAGACCATTACGGTAGAGACGCTTGAACATATTACGTTGTTCCTGAAGCCGAGCTTTGTTCTGTTCTGGTTCTGCAACAGCATCAACTGTTCACCCCTTGTCAGGGAGAAGGTGGACGAAGCGTGCGCAGTTGCAGTCATGGTAAATTGATACACAGGATCTCGGCAGGCTCTCACTTGAGAAAAATCTATAGAAAAAAGTGTCTTCTATAGACATAGCCAGAGCACATAATCATCATAACCATCAGCAGCATCATCATCCCCGTCATCATCTTCACCTGTACTGCTGCGCCGCGGCTACGCCGTGACCCTACACTGAACTCTGGAGCATAGCAGACAACGCCTACTTCCAAAGAGGATTGGTGCCAGTCACCCTGCAAAATACCAACGTTCTTCAACTTTCGACGCTTGTGTGGTGCCATCGTAGTTGTTCGGAACTCATTACGAGATTAGCGGCCAAGAAGGGAAACAACCCAGGCCACGGGAATTCACATCACAGACGAATAATTGTATGAGCTATGATTATGAAAATGGAGTCGTCATGTCTTCTATGCACTTCAGCTGCAGAGGAACGGTTGCTGAGAAACCTAGGGTGGGTTTTACTGTGACACAGTGTGTGTACTGGCTCCGCAGAAGAACGATGTTTGACTGCGTCCAGCTTGCAAAACTCATAGAGTCAAGGTTTGCTATTATTTGCACATTCAGGATTTAACGTCACGTGGTAGAAACAAGTACCAGTCGTACTGTCGTGTTTGGCGGGTGCATTGTGCGAAACCTTGTAGGGGACGCACCGGAAAAATGTAGATCAGTGGCAGTTGTACGCATTTTCCATCCTCCTGTAGACCTGTGAGCACCGCCTCCTCCTGTCTGTAATGGTAAGCAGAATTCCTCAGTTCCTCTAGCTAGTTACACCTACAGAATTCACCAGGTTGTATTCATACAAGGGGGTGTTGGATTTTCATAGTGGCCAGAGTTCGATATACAGTAGAAAGGGATTGCCACAAGAGCACCCTGCAGGACTAGGCAGAGTGTGTTTCCACATAGAAACGACTACTTGAGAATTAGGCAGCCAATCAGATCAGTCCGACTCGCTCTGGGTACGGATACGCGTTTTCAACAACGAAAAAACTTTCATTCTTCAGTCACAACCGTACGGCCCTGAACACGAAAGGTGGTGTAGCAGAATTAGATTAGTCAAGTACAGTGGATTCTGTGTATTCCCTGCAGACGGACCTAGTGCAGACGTGGACCACGGATGCGTGAAACCGTGTAGGGACGATTTCCCTAAACATACAATAGGGTACATTGGTAGACATGCTGCTCGAATGTTTTCCTAGATACTAAGCATATAAACGTGACTTCGCTTACATAGACTATATCACAGAAAGTGGTAGTCTTACCGTCTGAGACCAAATCTGATTGCCACTGGACACCATATTTAACCTTCAAATACGTGTTTGTCAGCAGAGCCGTTGTACGCATTTTGCACACTTCATACCCTGCATCCTACAGAAGTAGTGGCGAATTACTGTTTAAAAGTATGGTAGCGTATTGCCCTTCTATAATTACATTAAAATCCATGGGCAGAAGGAAACCCGCATTTTTATTTACTGGGCAGCAAACCTGTGCTCATTCGGCTGATCACTGTAGCATGGGATGTATCGGATATGTAACTGTATACTAGTAGACAGCGCTTTTATGTGTCAAGCCTTTCATAGGCCTCGCACAGGGTGGCTGCGCAGGAATAGCTATTTGTGTTAATGTGAATCTGTACAAAGCCGTCGCAGTCTGTGTATGATTGAACTGGCATCATACGTGTATGTATTACATTAAGGTGCATATAACTGTATGTACCTTCACAATGAGAGAGGTAACTGACATTTAAACTCGTCCTAGGATATTGAAAAAAATACGATATATGCATATATACACACGTAAGCAGGTTAATATGTAGTTGATACTGAGTCAGCGTAGTCTAAATCTGATCCGCACAGAATCGCATAACCACGGATAGCTTTTCCTCCACAACCAAGCTGTCAGAGGCCTTTGAAAGTTTTGACGCATAAGAGCGCTGACTACTAGTATATATACATTGACATACACGTTGTATCCCTTGCTACAGTGATCAGCCGAATAGGCGCGGGTTTGCTTCACTGTAAATGAAAGTGCGGGTTTCCTTCTACCCACGGATATTAGTACATTTATAGACGTGAGTGTGTATGTATACATACATATGCGTATGATAAAAAGATTCTATCCACGCTGACATTAAT
>NW_021149778.1:5718-6141 GCF_002837175.3 Physeter macrocephalus
CCCTCCCTCCTCCTTCCGAATACTTTCTCTGTTTGCAATCCTTTCCCCTAGTTAGTTTCCAATAAAACACGTGCTTTGGTTTCGGGACTTTTCGTCGCAATGCTGCGCGTTTGTGCCTGAATGACTGGTGTTGCCTTTGAATTTCCGCCTAGTTGTTACCAATGTGGAATAAGCTAATAGGCCGATACATATGCGGATGTACACGCATATTTGTCTGCCTACGTATGCATACGAATATGTGCACAGCTTCGCACGTATACCAGTATATGGGTACATAACGATACACGTAGAAACAACAAAGAGTCGTATCCTACTCTAGATGTATATCAAATGTACGCATACCGTTCCTGTATGTGTACACGTGTGACTCGGTACCTCTACACGTGTAGGTAGAGTGGTGTACATGTGTATGCCCATGTCAGT
>NW_021149779.1:0-6138 GCF_002837175.3 Physeter macrocephalus
AAGTGGGTCAAAAATCCTGACTCCTTCACCTGTCAGGGATTTGATATCAGGCCTCAGATGTCTCAGATTAATCGTATCTACATTGGGCATCCTAATGAGAGTGACCAATTATTTTTTACTGTGAGACAATGCACAATAAAAATAGCAGAAGGAAGTTACTTATTATTGACATTATGAATAATAATATGCCAGAACTAAGATATATGTTGAGGAAAGAAATGCAACAATTGTTAATTGGCTACAAATAAGCAACATTTCAGTTAACAGCTGGGGAACTTTAATGTGACTGCATACATAGGTTATTTTCTGGAGGTAGATATTCCACCTCGCCCTCAGAGTCATCCCCACCCTTAAACAGAAAGCACGAACGATGGGGATTTCCATAGAAAAATATTTGGGCATGTCCAGTAGTAGCCAAGGAGGGACCCTAAAGTCTACGAGTGGCAGGCACCTCGGGCTCACAAGAACACACAAGCAGATTTCACGGGCATGATACTTGGCACCTTTTGTTCAGATTATCACTGATGTCACTTGAGGCGATTCGACACCCTGAAGACCCCACAGATGCTCAGGGTGAATTTTAGGAAATGCCATCACTCCTGTGATGATGTGGAGTCAACTAATGGACTCACTTTTTGGTTTGGGGGGGTACTTGTGATTCTGAGAAAAGTGTAGGAAACACAGTATGGAGTTACCCTTGGCTAAGGAGAGAATTTCCTCCAAGGCACAAATGCCATGGATGAAATCTAGTCTTCCCACAATTCTGAGGACTGGCTGCACCCTGCTGTATTCTGCGCCCAGTGTGCTGGGAGAGGCTGAGCATAAGCAAGGCTTCTGCAGGCATCTGAAATCCAATGATCCAACAGATAGTAAACCTAACAAAGGCCCTCCCCTCTCCCCCTAAAAGGCCAAGGCACCTAAGAGAAGAGCAAGGCAGCCAACCCGCTTCTTCTCCCGCATCCCTAATCTCATCACTAACTCAAGCCAGAACCCTGGGAGGCCCAGTTAACCTGTTTCTTCCCCTCACTACGCAGATCCAAGCAATCCCCAAGGCTTATTGATTCGGTCTTCTAATCAGCTCTGGTATCCATTCCCTTCTCTCCATCTTGACTGCCATCACTCTATTGCAGGCACCACTATCATTAGCCTAGATGAAGGCAATAGCCTCTAATGAGGTCTTCCATCCACCCCTCCCACCTCCCTCAGAGTCCAGTCTCCACACTGCAGCCAAAGAGGCTTTGCTAAATCACTGATCTGACCTTATCAGTCGCTTGCTGGAAACCATTCAGTGATGTCCTATTGGGTGGCTTTGGGATAATAGTCAACCACCCTTATGCATCATAGAATTATTTAAGATTCAGGAAAAGTCATAAATCACCTTGACTTCGACTGAAGTCGAAGGAAGATTTTAATCATTCATCAAAAATCCTGAACATAAACTTGGCTCTCATACTCAATTGGATATACTGTTCATTTAAGAAAAAAATTCTAGTAAACAAATGATTGAACTGTTATTGCAGCATTGTTTGTAGAGGGGGCAAATACTTTGGAGACACAGGGTACCAGGCCAACAGATGGATGCCTTAAAAGATTATGGTAAAACCACTGCAAGGAACATCCTTCAGCCATTAGAATGAAAGACTTACAAGTATGAGTTGAGCAAATTTTACTGTTGATTAGCAAAAAGAATGAAGTGAAAATTGTATACAGAAGGATCTAATTTTTATAAATGAAGCAAAGCAGAAATCCATGTGGTCTATGTAAACACATCCATGCAGACACACCCAGTAAGTCCACTCCTAGATGTTGACCCTAGAGATGTTCACATGTTCTCAGGGGATAGGTACACAAAGACTGATAAGAGCATTGTTGTGGTTGTTTTTTCTGGAAAAATAGAAACTGCAAAATTCTGGGTCATCAGGAGAAAGATAAATTGCAAATACTGAAAGAAATGTATACAAACATGAAAATGACCTAGAGCTACATTTATCAACTTGCATAAACATTTTTTAAAAATCTTATATAATGTTTAAGAACACAGAAATAGGTAGCAAATATGTACAACTTGTCCTGGGTATAATAGTTACTGAATTCATGATAGCAGATGCCACTGAAGAAGGAGAGAGTGGTGTGGGTCTGGGAAGAGGTAAACAGAGGGTTTTACCATATCTGTAATGTAAAGGTTAGGCCAAGGTAGGGCCTAATTTTTAAATTTGACAGAGCAGGGCACTGGTTATGCCGGTGTTTGTAATATTAATTTTATTCTTGTCCCTATGTTTGTGATTAATTTGCAGTAAAAATATTCTACTCTCAAACCCAGCAAACGATCCTCAAAAGTAATCACATGGCTTTTGTTTCATGACTGTAGGAGTGCACATGCTCTAGAACTCCTTGCAAGACCCTAATTCTTGGAAACTGTAAAATAGGTCCATGCCTGCAGTGTGAAATGATTCAGAGAAATGGTCCTTCAACAGACCAAGAATAGTGAGGTGCCCAGCCCCTAAATGAGGGACATCAGGTAGGGTCAGACTCACTTGTTCAAGTAGCGGTGGCCCACAGTCTGTGCCAGCATTGTTGCAAATGGAGAGACTGGCCCATGGGTGCTCTGTGCCCTTGGGAGGTACTTGCAGGAATCAGAACAGAGCCTACAGACAACTGAAAGATGATTTGTTACAGCGGTGGGAGTAGTGTGGATTGACCCCTGCATTTCCCTCTCTATCCCACCCGCAGCACTTACGACCAGGTGGTGGCTTTGGCAATGTCTGCCCAGGTAAGAGCAATGCCTAAGGAAACTTGGTCATATAATCAGGACAGTGCCGGGAATAGGGGGTTAGTAGACGGCCCCAGAGAAGAACATGGGGCACCAACACCCACAAGAATTGCTGCCAAGGTATCCAGCCCAGTCTCGTATCCCTCCCCAGTTCCTCCCAGTACTTTCACTGAAAATATGACAATAATATAAATTCACCTCAACGGGTAGTCACAGTTCTTATTCATTAGGCACTCCCCATGAGTGAGGCACACATATGACTTGTGTATTAGTTTCCTTCTGCTGATGTAAAAAATTACCACGAATTTAGTGGCTTAAGGCAATCAAATGTAATCTTTTACAGTTCTGGGGGTCAGAAGTCTAAAATGTGCCTGCAGGTCTGTGCTCCTCCTGGAGGAATCCATTTCCTGGTCTTCTTCAGCTTCTAGAGGCGTCCTACTTTCCTGGGCTCATACCTTCTTCCTCCATCTACAAGGCCAGCAATGTAGCATCTTCTCTCCTCTTTGATCTCTGCTTCCATCCTTACATCTTTCATCGAATCTAACTCTACTGTCCCCCTTCTATAGGGACTCTCTGTTTACCTTGGCCCACCCAGATAGTCCAGGATAATCCTCCTCTAAAGATCCTGAACTTAATCACACCTGCAAAATTCCCCTTTGCCATATAAGGTAGCATATTCACAGATTCTGGGGATAGGTGTGTGGACATCTTTGAGAACTGGGGGGACATTTTCAACCTACCTCATCTTGCATGAGATATTTCCCTTTAATCATCACAACACCACTACGGTATGCTTATTCGCAGATGGAGAAACTGAGGCTTAGAAAGGTTAAATAACATGCTGGACTTGCCACAGCTTGGAAGGGGCAGAGCCAAGTACGGAAAACCTAGTAAGGTGAGTAAGGATCCTTGCCTTGCCCTTCTACACATCTGTCCCTTTTCTCATCTCTTTCCCTTCTGCTCCTATCCCAAGGGAGCAATAACCCTCCCTTCCATGTTAAGCCTCCTTGCACCACCAAATGTGCACTCAGTTGGAACAGCTGTGAGGTGTGCGATGGCAGAAGCTGGAGCTTAGAAATCTGAAGATGTGAGCCCCAATACTGACATTCAACAGCAGTACTATGATCTTGGGCAAGAGAGTTAACCTCTCTCTAGCTTCACTGGTGACTGAAGGTTGTTGTGAAGATTCCAGTTTGGAGGTAGTTTAGGCACATAGCCTACCACAGCAATGTTAGTTTCCCTCCTCTCTTTGTACTTCTCAGACCCTCACAAGTCAGCTGCCCTTCCTTTGTCATGTCCTACTTACTCTAGACAGACCTGTGGTCCACTATGTCCCAAGGCATGGTTTTATGATTTCCTCCTGTTACTATCATGCCTGGCAATATTCTTGCTATTAAAAACACTGCGTTTCTTGACTAATAACCTCTGTGGCCTGTCTTACATAAATGTGATTTCTGTTAAGCTTTTGGGAACACTGAGAGTAGCTCACAACCTAAAGCCTGTTCCTGATTACTCCTTTGAGGAAATCTGTTGAGAGCCACAGCCGTAGGTTGTACACTGCTTAAGGATAGGCTCTGATCTTCCCGGGTGCTATGCAGAGC
The DNA here is from genome assembly GCF_002837175.3 of Physeter macrocephalus. Lineage (NCBI taxonomy): Eukaryota > Metazoa > Chordata > Mammalia > Artiodactyla > Physeteridae > Physeter > Physeter macrocephalus. Next base: position 4,372 of record NW_021149779.1, read on the forward strand.
TGCCTCGTCCTTGTTGTGGGTTGGAGCAAAGGTTCACTAAGATGAATGGAGTGACAGGGAAATGGCACCCCGTCCTCAGTCAGCTGGTTGGTGGACAGAAGGTAATGCAGCAACAAGCATACACTACCCCAAGTTCGTTTACGGTGAGGCTTCGCCAACAGAAGATCTTGGTAGGCTCTGGGTATAAAGAAAACTTGAGTCAGAAAGTAATCTCTGGGAAGAAAATTAGTTTGCTGGATTGCATTCCCACAAAATCCCATCAGAAAGGAGAAGCTTTTGGAAACAATATGGTGATTTTGCAATCCTCTAGTTACAAAGATACCCAAACTGTAAACACAAAACATACAAACAAGAAACAACTGAACTCAGAGGAACCTGCTGTAACTCAGGGTTGCCGGTGTGTGCTGTTGGATTTGCAGAGAGCCTCACAAGAAGCCTGGCATACAGGGCAAGAGGGATTAGCCTTTTCTGCTTGTTCAGAGGATAAATCACAGGACACAGATGTTAGGTTAAACTCATCAAGGTCAAGAGCTTGTAAATGACAGGGGCTGGGCCAGAACTCATGTTCCCATGTCTGAGTTCAATGCTCGTATTGAGTTCCTCAGTACCAGGCATTCCCTTTCTACACATGTACAGAGGACTGGGCCTTGTTGGGTGATTCAGCTGGCAATTCTGCTTTCTAAACGGGACACACTTTCCCGCCCCAGAACTTATTCACTGGGTGTAGACATATCCTATTCCACCAACTCTACCAAGGGCTAGGAGACATCAAGGGGAGAGACAGGGCCCCTTCCCTCATTGGGATTACAAACTTAAATCCTGTCAAACAAACATTTCACCTCTTCCAGCCAAGCAGGTATAAAGCATTCACTTGCTTTTAAATAGTTCAGGTAAAAACATGCACAAAATATTCCATTTCATGTATTCCTTCAATGTGCATTTATTTATTAAATGCCCCTCTCACACACTGCTTGAAACACCTTGAGAGAGACAGAGGCTGTGCTTTCTGTGTGATGCATGCTTTTTATTTATGATCTCATTTAATTCTCACCACCCTATGAGACCACTGGTACTTTAATTAACTCCACTCTATAGATGAGGAAATGGAGGTTCAGAGGGGTGAAGTGACTTGTGCAAAATAGTATCTTTGGAATGACGTAAGAAAGATACGGAGTGCTTGCTATAGAGAGCAAAAAATGGGGAGTAAAAATGGGCTCATTAACCTTTTGTGCCGACCAAGAAGAGCTTCAGGGAGGAATAGGCCTCTGAGCAAAGAGTTGGAATTTAGGTAATTGGAGATGAGAGGAAAGGCATTTCATGCAGAGGAAACAGTGAGCCAAGACCTGGAGTGGATAAAGTTCAGAGTATGCTATGAATTATATTCGGATTGAAGAATGAAAGAAAGAAGCAAAATAAATCCGGTATTCAGGTAGACTGGAGCCAAGAAACCTTGGAGCCAACCTGCACTCCACCACCCACTCCCTATTCACTACTTCCATCCAATCAGTCTCTAAAGCCTGTCAGTGATCACCCTTAAAATGTCTTTCTGCGTCTCCATCCCCATGGCAACAACCTTAAGGCTCACTTTCATTCCCTCTTGCTTCTTATTCTAATTGCTTCCTAAATGACCTGCCAGACAATAGTCTGCTCCTCTTTGAGGCTGTATAAATGCAAGTCTGATCCAGTCAGTGCCCTGCTTAATAATCTCGTGAATATATAACATTTTAAAGGCTCTGCACCTCTTGCACACTGTTCGTTTTTGCAGTC
>NW_021149780.1:0-273 GCF_002837175.3 Physeter macrocephalus
AGCGGTGGTTGCAGTAGTAGTACTACAGCAGTACTTCTGGCAGCAGTAGTGCAGTAGTAGCAGTGGTAGCGACATTTAGAGGTCTGATGTGTAACAGGGATAATACCGCGCGGAAATGAGGTGGGGGCGAATAGATAGGGGAAAGTGCGAACGGGATAGAACATCCTATTTCTCGTGCGCCTGTTTGGCTATATGCCATCGACACAAGATGCGTACAAAACGCTGCTTCTGCTCCTGAGTGCTGCTGTTCGCTGGTGCTGCTCTCGCTTGTTT
>NW_021149780.1:5690-6138 GCF_002837175.3 Physeter macrocephalus
TATCCGCATGGGGTAATACCGGAGACAACGCGACAATCATATGCCTGAAGCGTGTAATTATTTCCAGACAACTTCGTGCACTGCTGCACCATGGCATGCCCTTCATCCCCTCCGACCATTAATGCGCCTCTCTTACACGAGACAGTTTTTCGCTGCATCAGCAAAGATAAGATAGATATTTGTGTGTATACGCGGATGAGCATAGTGCTGTGATGAATGTGCTTAGGCGTGCCCGTATACGTGTGCGTGCATAGGGTCAGGTCGCCGCTGATTAGTGCTTAAAGGGACCCATGTGTTCGGCTGAGTATCTGAATGTTCCTCCTACGCATGCACTCATCTGTACATGCCCGAACTCATATTTACGGATCCTCCCTGTAAAGTTACCCGTATATACACATACATGTGTCTGCAAACAACTGCAGACGTATGTACGACACGCCTGTCTGTA
>NW_021149781.1:0-4147 GCF_002837175.3 Physeter macrocephalus
TTCTGGTAATGTGTATGACAGGTTTATATATGAACTTCAGCAGACCAGTAAATTTACATTCATAGTAGGACTGTTCCCTAAACCAAAAAAGAAAACAGCAAAAGTGGAAATACTAGAGTTCACTTTGTGAACACACATACAGATGCAGTGATGGTTTACGGTCCAAAAATAGAAGGTGAGCATGGGTGCAAGAGGTTAATCCCCAGGCTGGGCTGGGGTGCAGAGTTTGAGGGTAACACAGGTAGAAAAGGCTTTTGTCCTATCTTTGATTTTTGAGGTATGGAAATTCATTGGTCACTACCTTCATTTCAAAATGAATGAATGCACTATTTAATTTTTTAAAACAGGCGAAGTAAACATGATTGATAATAAATTTCAAACTGTCGCTAATCAAACAAGATACTAAGAAAAATTAAATAATATGATTTAAGAATGAAGTGGAGAGATTGTCCAAGATGGTAACGTTCAGAGACCCAGAGCTGTATGCCTCTCATGTGCATACCAAAGTCACAACTGTTTACAGAACAGCAACTGAGGAAAAAGGCGGGACACACCATGAAAGCTGTTTTACAGCTAAAGACACAAGGAGGCCCCTCGGCAAGGCAGGGAGGACGGGCAACATCTCAATAGTGTCAAGACCCACACCAAGAGTGGGGTGGCCCACACATGGGAGAATTATTACAATTTCTGAGGAGCTCCCAGGTAGCAAGGGGTATGAATCCAACATCAGGCTCCCAAGCCCAGGGATTCTGTGTTAGGAAGAAGAGTTCCTAGAAAGTTTGGCTTTGAACACCAGGAGTGCTTATTTTCCAGAGAACCAGAGGGTTGTGGGAAATACAGATTCCATTCTTAAAAGATGCTCACAAAATCCCACATGATACGAGAATCAGAACAGAAGCAGTCATTTGAAAGGATCCTGGTCACACCTACCTCCTGATCTTGGAGAGTCTCCCAGACACGCAAGAGGCAACTACAGCACAGCCTCAGGGACATGGACGCTGGCAGCAGCCATTTGGGGGAGCTCCTTCTACCTCGTGGCCACTGGTACCAGCAAGCAAAATTTCAGAATCCTCCCTCTATCTTTTCAGCCTCAGGACCTAGCCTTACCCATTTCCACCACACTATAGACACAAGCACTAGGGGGCTGCAGGCCAAGCAACTAACTGAGCAGGGGCATGGCCACATCCACCAGCGAACAGGATGCCTTCAGACCCTCGGTGCACAGCTGCCCCTGGACATGGGCCCAGCCACCAAAAGCCCCAGGACCAGCCTCCACACCTCAGTGGACAGGCACCAGCCCCAGAGTCCCTGACCCCTCTGACAAGTGAGCCTCCTCTGGCCTTGGAATCCGCCTCGCCGTCGGCAGGTGATTACCGCACAGGGACTGGATGGAGCTTGGACCTACACGACCGCAAACCTGCTCTAGCAGTGAAATCAGCCTCATACACCAACAGGCACACACCGGCTCCAGGAATACCACAGCCCAGCAACCTGTGGGACCAGAAGCAGCCATGGGCTCAGCTGGGTCCTGACCCTGCCCGTCAGAATGCCAACACAAGATGAGGGATACCCCAGACCCTTCAGGGAGCTGTGTCAGGGACAGTGATCCAACACCAACCCTGCGACTCCTGGGGCCTGCAGCCAGAGCTCAGGACCGGTGCCTTCCTCCCAGGAGCCAGCACAGCCCCAGGACCAGTGACTGGGCACTAGCCCTGCTATCACCTGGACTGCAGTTCTACCCATAAGTGAACCAGCACTAGATTTGGTGTCCCCCAGAGTGGTGCAGCCAGCTGCCTTATGATTTAGCCGCACCCAGCAGCGCAGCCAGCCGCCATCCAAGGCAGAGCCTGGCAAACCAGCACTCTGGGGGCAGCCAAGCCTACAAGACCACACACAGTACTCAGCCCACCACAACAGAAGAGCCCAAGCAGCCCACATAGGGGGTACACCTAGAACATATCGTTCTAGTGGCCAGGGGACAGTGGGCTGCTGGGACACAGAGGACCTCTCCTACAAAAGGCCACTTCTCCAAGGTCAGGAAATTTAACGAACCTACTACATACAGAGCAATAAAAACAGCAAGTTTAGAAAAATGAGGTGATACAGAAACACGATCCAAATGAAGGAACAAGAAAAGAACCCAGAAGAGGATCTAAGCGAAGTGGAGATAGCCCATCTCCTCAACAAAGAGTTCAAGGTAATGACTGTAAAGATGATCAAAGAACTCAGGAGAAGAATGGACAACCAGAGCACGAAGTTCGAATTTTTTTTAAAAAAGAGTGAGACCATTAAAGAACAACACAACAGACAGTAGGAATACAATAACTGAAATGCAAAATACACTAAAAGGAAACTACTGTAGACAAAATGATACAGAGGAATGAATCAGAAAACTGAAGGACAGAGTGCTGGCAATCACTGAAGATGAATGGTAAAACAACAGATTGAAATGAAATGAGCAAAGTTGAACAGACGTGTGAAACAACATCAAGTGTACTAATATTTGCATTATACTGGTCCCAGAAGCAAAAAGGTAAGAGAAAGCAGTGAACTAATATTTGCATTATATTGGTACCAGAAGCAAAAAGGTAAGAGAAAGCAATGTAGAACATACCTGAAGACATAAGAGCTGAAAACTTCCATAACCTGGGAAAGAAAACAGACATCCAAGTCCAGTAAACACATTAAGGCCAAAACAGGATCAACCCAAAGAGGACCACACCAAGACTCATTGTAATTAAAACGGCAAAAAAATAAAGATGAAAAGACACTATTAAAAGGAGCAAAGGAAAAGCAACAAGTTACAAACATGGGAACTTGCATAAAGTTATCAGCTGACTTTGCAGGATAGCCTCTGCATGCCAGAAGGGAGTGGCAATGGTATATTTAAAGTCATGAAAGGCAAAAGCCTATAACCAAAAATACTCTACCCAGCAAGGCTCTCCTTCAGATTTGATGGTGAGATCTAAAGTTTTACAGAGAGGCAAAACTAAAAGAGCTCAGCATCGTCAAACCAGCTGGATGAGAAATCTTAAAGGGGCTTTTCTAAGTGAAAAAGAAAAGGCCACGACTGAAACATCAAAACTAGGAAAGGAACTTACTAAAGGAAAAACCTCATTGGATAAGGCAAATATTCAACAATGGTAGTAAATCAACCATGTACACAGCTAATAGGAAGGATGAAAGAAAATACTAATAAAATCATCTATATTCACAATAAGAAGTTAAGGGACACACAAAACAAGTAGATGTAAAATATAAGGTCCAATTCAGTAACTGTGGGGGAGCAGAGTAACAATGCAGGGTTGTTAGTGTCCACGTGAAATTAAGAGCTCAGCAACTTAAATAATCACACACACACACAACTGAAAGAAATCCAAACACAATATTAAAGATAGTCTTCACATCACAGCTGAAGGGAATAAAAGGAGAAGAAAGGAACACTGAAGAAATTAAAGAGGGATTCTAAAAATACCCAAGACAAACGAAAATGAACACACAATGATCCAAAATCTATGGGACACAGCCAACGCAGTTCACAGGGGGAAGTTATAGTGATACAAGCTTATTGTTAGGAAACAAGAAAAATTTCAAATAAACAACCTAACATTACACCTGAAGGAATTAGAAAAAGAAGAAAAAAACAAAACTCAAAGCTGTGGGAATAAAAGGGGAAGAAAGGAACACTGAAGAAATTAAAAAAGGATTCTAAAAATACCCAAGACAAATGAAAATGATCACACAATGATCCAAAATCTATGGGACACAGCCAACGCAGTTCACATGGGGAAGTTATAGTGACACAAGCTTATTGTTAGGAAACAAGAAAAATATCAAATGAACAACCTAACATTACACCTGAAGGAATTAGATAAAGAAGAAAAAAACAAAACTCAAAGTTGTCAGAAAGAAAAAAATTAAGAAAACAATACCATATGCAATCACACCAAAAAGAATAAGATACTTTGGAACAAACACACCTAAGCAGTAAAAGACATGTACTCAGAAATCTATCAGCCATTGGTGAAAGAAGTTGAAGGCAACAGAAAAAGATGGGAAAATATAGCATGTGCTTGGACTGGAAGAATTAATACTGTTAAAATAACCATACTACTAAAGACAACCTACAGATATAATGCAACCCCTA
>NW_021149781.1:5817-6136 GCF_002837175.3 Physeter macrocephalus
AGCGGCTGGGCCCGTGAGCCATGGCCGCTGAGCCTGTGCGTCCGGAGCCTGTGCTCCGCAACGGGAGAGGCCACAGCAGAGGGAGGCCCGCATAACCCAAAAAAAAAAAAAAAAAAAGGAAAGAGAAAATTTGGATTAACCCATTTTAGTATACAAATTTAATATCAATGTCTCCATGTAAAATTGATTTGAATAAGTTCTGTTAGCCACTTCTAGTTTCTTTGTGATGTAAAATCTTTTAAAGCATAAAAATCAGCCATTCTGCATTATTCCATTAGACATACATAGAAGTTAAAAGAAAGGAGAAGACAGATCAACG
>NW_021149783.1:0-1757 GCF_002837175.3 Physeter macrocephalus
CCTTGGGGTGGGTCTGCCTCCAAAAAGGGCAGCCTCATGATGGGTGGGTAGCCTGGTGGGGCACACACATCCACTGCCATGCCCAGAGCTGCCTGCTCCACATGGAGCTGGTCCCGGCATCGATGTTGACCCGAGGTATATGCCAAAATCTCTAGGTGGCTCTCTTTGGTGTCGGGTGGCTCTGTGACCGACCTAGGTCTGTGCCTGACCTGCAAGCAGAGGTCGAGTGGGCAGAAGAAGCATGGACAACGCCCGGTTGGGCCCTGATACCTCCGTGCTTGGCGGACACGTCTGCTGGTCACTGTCATGTTCGAGGCCCACTTTGGTGTTCGGTGAGGAGCTCAGCGATGTGGACACACAATGCCTCTCCCCAAGGGTTAGGCTGAGTCACGCCACCCCGCACCAAACACCCACTACCCACAAGCGCCACAGCTGTCCTTGGAGAGAGTGGCCAGGAAGGGATCTCCTTCAGCAGGGCCAAGGGTCTATGGGGCCAAATCACGGGCTACAAAGAGAACTCAGCACAGGAGGGAGGGGCAGACGCACAGATGTACAGCTCACCGAGCTGAGGTCCGTGGGGCCATGGCCTAGTCCTCCCCTTTCTGGGTGACTCAGAGAGATAGAAAGGGAGGAAGGAGGCGACAGCCAATTATTGCATGCACCTACCCCTAACAATGGTGTGCTAGGTCCATTCATTCACCCAGCCAGAGGAAGGCTTCGCCATACTAACGTCATGGAAAGTCCCTGACACTACTCCTAACTCAGGCACTGAAACTGTCCCTAAATAAGGCCGTGATTACTCCTAACTCAGGCCCTGACACTGGCCTAAGTAAGGCCCTGACACCACTCCTACCTCAGGCATTGACACTATCCCTAATTAGCGCCTTGACACTAATCTTAACTCAGGCCATGACACTGGCCCTAACTCAGGCCCTGACACTTCTCTTAACTCAAGGACTGAAACACATCCTAACTAAGGCTCTGACATTAATCCCAACTCACGCACTGATACTGTCCCTAACTAAAGCCCTGACACTACTCCTAGCACAGGCACTGACAGTGTCCCTAAATAAGGCCCCGTGACGACTCCTAACTCAGGCTCTGACACAGCTCCCAACTCAGGCACTGACACTGTCTCTAAGTAAGGCCCTGACCCTGATCCTACTCCAAACCCAGGCACTGACACCGTTCCTAACTAAGGCCCTGACAGTATTCCTAACTCAGGCACTGACACTGACCCTAACTTGGACCCTCACACTACTCCTAACTCAGGCCCTAACACTACTCCTAACTCAGGTACTGAAACTGTCCCTAAATAAGGCCGTGACTACTCCTACCTCAGGCCCTGACACTGGGCCTAACTAAGGCCCTGACACTACTCCTACCTCAGGCACTGACACTATCCCTAATTCAGTCCTTGACACTAATCTTAACTCACGCCATGACACTGGCCCTAACTCAGACCCTGACACTCCTCTTAACTCAACGACTGACACAGATCCTAACTATGGCCCTGAAACTACTCCTAACTCAGGAAGTGACTCTGTCCCTAACTACGTCCTGGACACTACTCCCAGCTCAGGCTCTGACACTGTCCCTAACTAAGGCCCTGACCCTACTGCCAACTCAGGCACTAACACTGTTCCTAACTAAGGCCCTGACAGTATTCCTAACTCAGGCACTGACACAGACCCCAAGACCCTCACACTACTCCGAACTCAGGCGCTATCACTACTCCTAACTCAGGCACTGAAACT
>NW_021149783.1:5500-6134 GCF_002837175.3 Physeter macrocephalus
AATTCAGTCCTTGACACTAATCTTGACTCAGGCCATGACACTGGCCCTAACTCAGGCCCTGACACTTCTCTTAACTCAAGGACTGAAACACATCCTAACTAAGGCTCTGACATTAATCCCAACTCACGCACTGATACTGTCCCTAACTAAAGCCCTGACACTACTCCTAGCACAGGCACTGACAGTGTCCCTAAATAAGGCCCCGTGACGACTCCTAACTCAGGCTCTGACACAGCTCCCAACTCAGGCACTGACACTGTCTCTAAGTAAGGCCCTGACCCTACTCCAAACCCAGGCACTGACACCGTTCCAAACTAAGGCCCTGACAATATTCCTAACTCAGGCACTGACACTGACCCTAACTTGGACCCTCACACTACTCCTAACTCAGGCCCTAACACTACTCCTAACTCAGGTACTGAAACTGTCCCTAAATAAGGCCGTGACTACTCCTACCTCAGGCCCTGACACTGGGCCTAACTAAGGCCCTGACACTACTCCTACCTCAGGCACTGACACTATCCCTAATTCAGTCCTTGACACTAATCTTAACTCACGCCATGACATACCTCAGGCCCTGACGTTGGGCCTAACTAAGGCCCTGACACTACTCCTACCTCAGGCACTGACACTA
>NW_021149784.1:0-210 GCF_002837175.3 Physeter macrocephalus
ACTCATCTACTGAATACATACGCACGCTCACCAGAGGGTCTTGCGACGCAGCCGGGGGCGCCGACGCGGCCGGGGATGGATACAGAGGGTAGGTATCACTTTGTGAACCGAAAAGCGTTGCGCTTTCTTCGGAAGCGGTTGATGACGACGAGGAGCCTCAAAAGGAATAAGGGTGTGCCCATCGTTTCTGCGGAGGAAGAATTGAAAGGC
>NW_021149784.1:1832-2735 GCF_002837175.3 Physeter macrocephalus
ATGAAATCGGCGTGGGTCTGCATATGACAGTCTACGTGAGGCAATATGGAGGGCGAGGATCCGTCCGTAGGCCTGTTGAGAACAGTGTATGAAGAAGCGTTTCACGTTCTTTTTCTCCAGTTCGCGCAGCGCCGGTGCTACAGTACTTGCTTACAGCGTTACCAACTGCGTTGCTTTACGTTCCGCGCCTAGTGCAAGTCTGTTGCGACATACTCTGCTGGTACTGGAGGTGCGTTGCTTACATGTATGAGTCCAAAGTGTTTTGACACGATTCTCAGGAGCGCGTTCTGTTTCGAATTGAGTGAACGGCTGCAGTGTGTGCAGTGTACGCATCAACACTGAAACACTGCAACGCTTGAACAGAAAATCGCCTTGTCGCCTTATGTGCGAGGATTAGCTGCGACTCTCGGAGGCAGCGTATATACGTATAATGAGTAGGTGTATGCATTTAAGCATCCACCGTGCGTCCACTTTGATAGTTACATTCATCTAGACCTCCGCAAGGGGTCACACGAACGCACACGATACACGTGGATACGTATACCAGCTTTTTGCGGTTGTACACCAGTGAATCTCGCGCGGCTCCTTGAGCACTAAGCAGGTACACTGGTGGCAAGCCCGCCCACACGGTGACTTCGTCAAGGGCGGTACGCGACCGGTACCTTGGTTAGAGGATGCATTACTGTAGAAAGTTGCTAGTACAACTACCACCCTTTCTCTGCCCATGGTAGATGCCCATGTTCGCACGTGCTTCAAATGTATGAACGAAGCTGAGCATACACATCAGACACTCAAGTTCATCCGTGTCACTATGACGTCACGAGTACATACACGTAAATGCACTAGTTCAATTTTTAATAAGCAGCTGTATGCGTACGCGTCAGATCGCGGCAGACGCTGCTA
>NW_021149784.1:3612-4325 GCF_002837175.3 Physeter macrocephalus
CTGTAGATCCACATATTCAACGTCACGTGCGTTCGCAGGTTTCTACAGCTCTGTGTATACCTGTGTCTTTAGTAATGTGCTTGTCTTGATATTTTAGTGGTTGCTGATGTAGACTGAGGTATATTTCAAGCTGTGCCAGCGGCTCAAGCGCTGGAACAGCGCTTCCGATGCGTGTCCGCCACTGTCAACGTCTGCTCATCATGACACGGAGATACACGAGGCGTGTTACGGCTCCAATGCGGTCCCGCATGGAACAGCCTCAAGCGACACAGGACCTCACGGGTCTGCGCGTATACTGGTCACTTAGAAGAGCAAGGGATGAGGGTGACTTCACCCAGATTACATTAAGGTACGCCGCACTAAAGGGATGCTGACCTGTGGTACTTAAGTGTAACAGTGATGAACCAGACACAAGAAATTTAGTGCTGCAGACTGAGTTACATGAAACTAACTCTACAACCGTAACTGTCTGCAGATATGCGCGGCATGCCAAAGGCGCGCGTACCTGTAGTCGGCGCAGCGATGTGAAGAAGCTGAGCCGCTTGCAGTGCACTACCGTGTTCGACCGGAATAGTAAGTACACTCTGATCGTTCTGCTGGATAACGTGCATTGCAGGTGGAGGGGTCTATCTGTCCAGGTGAGGGTGGAGCTCACGCTTACAGGCACTGATGCCCTGCCACAGCAGCGAAAACCAGGTTAGGGCAGCCGTAGA
>NW_021149784.1:5473-6134 GCF_002837175.3 Physeter macrocephalus
CGCCATGCAACGTAGAAGCTGTCGCCCCAAGATCGTCTGCTCTGGAGGTTTCCTGCCGCTATATCAGTGTCTGCTTGTTGACGCGCGTGTGGATAATTGACCGTCTACTTTTAGTAGTCGGGCTGCTGTTTGGCTTCGCCTCTGGAGACGTCGAGGAAAATATTACTACTACACAGCACGTAAGACTCCTGTCACTGAGAGTTGCTACTGCCGCCACTTCCTTCAGTTGCTTCTGCAGCTGCAGTTGCTGCTACGACAATACATCTGGCAGGTTTCCCGGGCGGACGTCGCCGCTGCTTGCAAGACTGCATTCGCCGCAGGTGTTGGCGCAGCATCGAAAGTGGATTTCGCGTCCTGCTGTCACCTCAAATGTTGCAGCGGCTGCTGCTTGTATTTGAACAACCACTGAGCAACGGCGATTTCGACTGCCGCGGCGGGAGTAGTAACCTCCAGCAGCCTCCGCGTTCTGCTGCTGCACACGCAGGAAGCGTAGTTTGCTAACGGTTGCTGTTACACGTGCCACCATCAATTGCTACTACGTACCGCAGCTTCAGCTGCTGGATACAGGTCCCGGCTCCTAGCAGTACAGCGCACTCTCGCACGCCGCAGCTCCACTCACACCTGCCCCCTGGGATATGTATGTGCTATGCGTGGAACAGTA
>NW_021149786.1:0-365 GCF_002837175.3 Physeter macrocephalus
CGTCATCAAAAAGTGTGGTACAGTCCAGTTACAGTAAGTGTCAGCTCTCTGTGGATTATTGGTTCAGCACGAAACATGTTGTCGTATGGGACACGGTTTGAGCAGGCGTAGAAATGCGAAGGTTACATGGTATACAAGGCTATGATCTATTCAGTGTAGGCGTCGTCCCAAAAAGTGCATGTAACTGTACACTTGAATCCATTACAAGGATTAGACCCCGTCCTCAAACGTATCCATTCACCTTTGAAGAAATGCCTTTTCATGCAGATCGGCTTCTTTCCAGGCGTACCAAAAGCTGGTGCAGATCTTCACGATATTTTGCTTCCAGCTGACCAATATCGCGTTCGCCTCACGCCCCATACTCC
>NW_021149786.1:1784-2503 GCF_002837175.3 Physeter macrocephalus
CATTTCTTCATCACATGTCTGTCTAAGTAACAAGCGGGGCTCAAGGTCGAAGATGGATGAAACTCCGCTGCATAGTAACGGAGAGTAACGCTTAAGAGAGTCCCTACGTGTGTACACATATATGTGCCCCGAAGTGGAAGACAAAGCGCCCGTTAACCAAGGATATCTCAGGCATACCTGGACAGCTACTGTATAGTAAGAGCATTCATAGTAAGAAATGATGGTACACCGAAGGGTGGTCACTGTGTCCTTGCCTGTAACCAGGGTTTTTTTTTAGAAACACTGCACATGGCAAGCGTAAGTGGCTCTGAGTAGCCGAAAGCGCAGCTCGGCATCCTTGACGCTCCACAAATGCGTGCCTTTGTACGTTAGTTGTACATATATATTCTGTGTTGTTTTTGCTTCCACAGTGTCTACAGGCGGATCTGCAGTTGTGTGTGCCTGTCTCACGGAAGTGTATGTTAAAGGGGGTCAACACTCAACTACGCATGCCAAGCGACGTACACTTAGCAACGTATATATATATACATATATGTATATATGTACATACATGATATGTAAACGTCTCAGAGAACAGACACATGTATACACGTAAACAGAGTAGTAGATCCCACACGTACTTGCATTCTTAAGCACGGAAGACGGTGATACATGTCTGTGGACAGCAAGGGGGAGGACGGCGTGAGACTTACACGCAGGTGCCATTGTGGCATTCATTT
>NW_021149786.1:4872-6133 GCF_002837175.3 Physeter macrocephalus
CAATTTTGCAAGTTTGTATATGTTTAGACATACTGTATATCCAGGTTGACGGATCACAAAGTCTCGCATCGCAGTCTTCAACAGAAACACCACGCTCTCTCATCTTTTTTTCCTGATTTTAGTATTCTTGACTAACGCCTCAGGGGTCAATACGCAGTGTCAGCACAGACTCCGCCTTTTAAAGTGTATACAACTGGGTGAAAGTGGAGCATCCTTTAGTCCGATTGGCGGCAAAGTATTATAAGCAAACCCTTCTCCGTTTTTTTCAGTGTGCGCCGCACCCTTTTTGGCATGCCGCACCCCCGAGCAAGTACACAGGCTTGGGAGCCCCCCAGAGAATATTTTCGCGTTTTTTGGCCGTTCCGCACACCTTTACGTCATAGTATTGCATCATCTTTGGTAGAAAAAAACTAGTACTCTTTACTGCAGCAAATTCTGGGTGACGTCACGCTTGAGGAGACAGGCGCACGTGTGTGATGCACTGCGATACAACACGCAAAAATTCAACAGCGTCCTGAGGCACTTTCAGATGCCTTGAAGAGTGGGACTTTCTCTTTGCTTTATTATAAGTCGAGGAAAACATCTTCGGCGATATTTTTAGTGTGTACCCGTCAGCAGCTGCGGTTCACGAACACGCTACGCCCACTGTTCCTTGTGTTGATCCATTCTCCACACAGGAGCGGAGGTGTGCAGAACCTGCAGACAAGGCGTGGATAAATCCATGCAGAAACGGAGAGGACTGTGGAGTCTGCCGTGGAAGCAGTGCGTCGCGCAGGAGTTCTAGAGCATACAAAACACCCGAGAGGAGATACACCTGAAACCTTATCGATTCCCTCGCTGTTACGCGTGTTGTGGTCACTGTTTCTTCGTCTTCCTCTTCACTATGACACGCAATCGGTCGAAAGTGCTCGTGACGCTGCGAGGTACCGACGACTGCAAGTGAGGTACATCAGTGCGGCGAACAGCTACAAGAGTGAGGTCCCTTTTGTCCACTTACTTCGCAGGTGAGATATTAACGACCACTAAATGCCACAGATGGTTTTCAAAGCCAATATTAAAAGGCTCAACAGGAGAACATCTGCGCAACAGAAGGTTTGTACACATGCTGTGGGAAAGGTTCGTAACCTTCTGTGAGCAGGGCTGAGTCGGAAACGATGCTGAAGTGGTGCTTTTTCTTGCTCTGAACAGCTGTTCCGTACGTGTTGCCATTACTGCTTCTCCTGAATTTCGACCACTCGTTTCTCCTTGTCCCTGGTGCAGG
>NW_021149787.1:0-603 GCF_002837175.3 Physeter macrocephalus
AGACGGCTGAACGTGTCCAGCCTACCCGCGATTACGTCAGTCCAGGTGGCCAGCACCCGACCTACAGTGTTGAAAAGCAGGGCGACCGACCACAGAAGGCTGAACGTGTCCAGCCTACCCGCGATTACGTCAGTCCAGGTGGCCAGCACCCGACCCACAGTGTTGAAAAGCAGGGCGACCGACCCACCACCTGCGTATCTCTGAAAGCTTTGTCGAGTACTGACTACCCCGGTGCCGCAGATAAATCGACCGTTGTTGTAGTTACGCCTCCGCTAGAACAGGAAATGCTGGAAGCACGTGAATAAGTGGCCACATCGTGTATATGCCGTACGTTGTGCACTACAGGGAGATTCTGTCTACTTGCTCCACCGCAACAATCCCCTTGTAAGCGCCGATTTTTTTGCGGTTTGAGTGGAACAAGGAGCGTTGTACTGGTCAAGGTTTGATATTTTGTCGTCTTGGGCTCATTCGCCCTGTAGTGTGGGCCGGTTCGAGTCTCTCTAGCACTATGTGTGTTAGCACTCCTTGAACGCGTACGCATTTGCCACGTTTAGGTGTACATACGCATGAGGTGCTCATCGTAAAGGCTCCTGGGTACATGTC
>NW_021149787.1:5641-6133 GCF_002837175.3 Physeter macrocephalus
CTCTTCGAGATACTAACTGACTATCCCTCGATGCTCCTTGTAGGCGTCTAAGATTTGGCATACACACACACACACACTCACACAAGGTGCTTGTGCTTTTAACTTTACTTTTTCGCAAGGCGCCTGCTGTGCAGAAATATAATGAATCTGCAGAGTCGCAGGATAGTGGTCTCTCAGTCACTACGTATATTCTGTGCTTCACACGTTGGTGTCTGTATTGAACGTATGTGCGCCTCGTCGCCGTAGGACAGTGCGTGTGTGTATGTCTCTTTTCCTCCGTGTGGACTGCTGTTATTCTCTACACTGCTTGCAGCCCGCCTTCTGTGAGCGCTTGTACGTATGTGTGTGGCTGCCCATGTGCTTCTATTTATATTACGGTAGATGGGTGTGTGTTCGTGCATTGGTGAAAGACGTGGGCATTGATGTCGGGCAGATGGAGCGTCGAACGAAGGCCATCACGTGTAAGTTGGGAGAGAACTGTCATTTTTCGTC
>NW_021149788.1:0-2448 GCF_002837175.3 Physeter macrocephalus
GCCTCATGTTCCCGGGCAAAGGCGCGTAGTGTGTCGCTGGAAGCAGGCTAAGAAGCTGGGTACAAGCTCGGCTGAGGACGACACAGAGAAAGTCCATGAAAAGCTGACGTCGAGGAAGTGGGAAAAAATCCCGCAGGGAGACGCCGTGTTGCCTGTTGTTTCAGTGGAAAGCTCTCGAGACTCTACTACCGCGGTCTTCAAGAAGCCCGATACTTGCTTGGCTGAAGACGGGGCAAAGAAAGTCCCTCCAAAGCCTGCCCCCAGAAAATGGAACAACGCCCAGAGGGGAGACGTGGTGCCGCCCAAGGATGCAATAGAAAGTCGTCGAGATTCTCGTCCCGACGTCTTCCCACATCCCGACACTGGCCTGGCCGAGGTCGGCGCAAACAAAGGCACTGCAGAGCGTAAGCGCACACCTCGGCAGGAAGCCCAGCTGGGAGACGTCGTGCCCCCTGGTGACGCTCCAGTGAAAGGTGGAGACTTCCCTTCAGACGTTCTCCGGAAACCTGATACTGGTTTGTCTGCGGAGGACTCAGGGAAAGCCCCTGCAGAGGGTGCACGTAGATGGTCGAGTAAAGTCCAACAGGGAGACGTCTCGTCTGAGCATTTAAAGAAAAGCAGTGGACCCTCTGCTACCTGGGTCACCCAGGAGCCTGATACTCTCTTGGCTGCGGAGGACGCCAAGAAAGCCCCAGAAAAGAGCAGGACCATAAAGGCAGAGAACGACCAGGAGGGAGACGACGTGCCACCTGAGGCTCCAGCGAACAGTCGTTTAGAATCTCCTACCGACGTCTTCCCTCCACCTGATACTGGTCTGGCTGGAAAAGACGCAGAGAAAGGCCCTGGAAAGGATAGGGGCATAGAGTCAGGGAAACCCCAGGAGGGAGACGTCGTGCCGCCTGAGGCTCCAATGAAAAGTGGTGGAGACTTCCCTAGCGAGGTTCTCCGGAAGCCTGATACTGGCTTGACTACTGAGGACGTACAGAAAACACCTGCGAAGACTCCACGCAGAAAAAAGTCGAAGAAAGGCCAGCAGGGAGACGTCTCGTCTGGGCTTACTGTCTTGGCTGAAGACGGCGCAAAGAAAGTCCCTCCAAAGCCTGCCCCCAAAACATGGAAGATCGCCCAGAAGGTAGACGTGGTGCCGCCTAAGGATGCAATGGAAAGTCGTTTAGATTCTCTTACCGACGTCTTCCCTCCACCTGATACTGGTCTGGCTGGAAAAGACGCAGAGAAAGGCCCTGGAAAGGATAGGGGCATAGAGTCAGGGAAACCCCAGGAGGGAGACGTCGTGCCGCCTGAGGCTCCAATGAAAAGTGGTGGAGACTTCCCTAGCGAGGTTCTCCGGAAGCCTGATACTGGCTTGACTACTGAGGACGTACAGAAAACACCTGCGAAGACTCCACGCAGAAAAAAGTCGAAGAAAGGCCAGCAGGGAGACGTCTCGTCTGGGCTTACTGTCTTGGCTGAAGACGGCGCAAAGAAAGTCCCTCCAAAGCCTGCCCCCAAAACATGGAAGATCGCCCAGAAGGTAGACGTGGTGCCGCCTAAGGATGCAATGGAAAGTCGTTTAGATTCTCTTACCGACGTCTTCCCTCCACCTGATACTGGTCTGGCTGGAAAAGACGCAGAGAAAGGCCCTGGAAAGGATAGGGGCATAGAGTCAGGGAAACCCCAGGAGGGAGACGTCGTGCCGCCTGAGGCTCCAATGAAAAGTGGTGGAGACTTCCCTAGCGAGGTTCTCCGGAAGCCTGATACTGGCTTGACTACTGAGGACGTACAGAAAACACCTGCGAAGACTCCACGCAGAAAAAAGTCGAAGAAAGGCCAGCAGGGAGACGTCTCGTCTGGGCTTACTGTCTTGGCTGAAGACGGCGCAAAGAAAGTCCCTCCAAAGCCTGCCCCCAAAACATGGAAGATCGCCCAGAAGGTAGACGTGGTGCCGCCTAAGGATGCAATGGAAAGTCGTTTAGATTCTCTTACCGACGTCTTCCCTCCACCTGATACTGGTCTGGCTGGAAAAGACGCAGAGAAAGGCCCTGGAAAGGATAGGGGCATAGAGTCAGGGAAACCCCAGGAGGGAGACGTCGTGCCGCCTGAGGCTCCAATGAAAAGTGGTGGAGACTTCCCTAGCGAGGTTCTCCGGAAGCCTGATACTGGCTTGACTACTGAGGACGTACAGAAAACACCTGCGAAGACTCCACGCAGGAAAAAATCGAAGAAAGGCCAGCAGGGAGACGTCTCGTCTGGGCTTCCAAAGAAAAGTCGTCGACGCTCTAGTACCGGAGGCATCCAGAAGCCTGATACCGTCTTGGCTGCGGAGGACGCAGAGAAAGCCCCTGAAAAGAGCAGGAGCACAAAGGCGGAGAATGACCAGGAGGGAGACGACGTGCCACCTGAGGCTTCAGCGAACAGTCGTTTAGATTCTCCTACCGACGTCTTCCATTC
>NW_021149788.1:5908-6132 GCF_002837175.3 Physeter macrocephalus
ATCACGAGCTGCGACGAGGCTTGAGCAATGCCGAACAAATGGCGACGTGATAGAGTAGTCTGTACAAAGGTGGACCGTGGAAGTCGCAGGGGACGATAATTCGATGGAGAGTTGCTGTGCCAGAAAACCACAGTAGACCGGCAACTGGTATGGCCACCACCAGCGTCACAGTGCAGTACGGTCCATCTAATTGCACGAGGAGGGGTACTTACACGGCTGAAGCA
>NW_021149791.1:0-6131 GCF_002837175.3 Physeter macrocephalus
GGATTGGTGTCAAGACCTTAGTTACTTAGAAAACCAGGGCTTAATGTAACACCTGTGTCAGGGTTTCCGGTAAGGACAGCATCAGAGCCTGACTTAGGGAGAACGTCAGGGCCTGAGTGAGGCACAGCCTCAGCCCACTAGCTGGAGACACTGTCAGGGCATGACTTAGGAGAAGCTTCAGGGCCTTTGTTGGGCCAGCATTCGGGACATAGTTAAAGACATGAGCAGGGCCTGAGTTAGTCACAGAATCAAGGCCTCAGTTAGGGAAAGCTTCAGGGCCTGAGTTAGGCACAGCCTCAAGTCTTTACTTAAGGACAGCCACAGGGCTTTCTTTGGGACAGTGTCAGGACCTTGGATAGAAATGTGTCAGGATATCAGCTCGGGATAGTGTTCGGAGTTTAGTTATTGATTGCAGCAGGGCCCATGTTAGGGACAGATTCTGGGCCTAATTGATTGCAGCAGGGCCCATGTTAGGGACAGATTCTGGGCCTAATTGACTGCAGCAGGGCCCATGGTACGGACAGATTGTGGGCCATAGTGAGAGATAGTGTCAAGACCTTAATGAGGAGTAATCAGGGCCTTAGGTAGGGAGAGTATTAGGGTTTCAGTTAGAATACGATGCAGGACATTAGCTTGGGACAGAGTTAGGTTCCCGGGAGGGATAGTGTCAAGAAATGATCAAGGGAACGTGTGAAAACCTTAGTTATTGAGAGCATCAGGGCCTAAATAAGGACCACCGCCAGGGCTTCATATATGGATAGCGTCAGAGCCTAACTAAGGTACAGCCAAGAGGCCTATCTTTAGGGCTTGAATTAGGGAAAGTTTCAGGGCATGACGTAGGAGCAGCATAAGGGCCTCTGCGGGATCAACATGAGGGTCTTGATTAAAAACATTATCAGGGCCTCTGTTAGGGAGAGCCTCAGGGCCTCATTTATGGACAGCATCAAGGCGTGCTTTGGGCCACTTCCTGGACCTTGGTGAGACCTGGGTTAGGATATTAGGTCAGGATAATATCAGGACTTTAGGTATTGGCGGCAGCTGGGCCGTAGTTAGAGACAGTATCAGGGCCTGAGTTAGGACTAGCATTATGGCCTTTGTTAGGTACAGTGTCAGGGACTGAGCTAGCAGAAGTGTCAGGGTATGAGTTAGGTGTAGTGTCAGGGCCTTTGTTAGGGACAGTGTCAGGGCCTGAGTTAGGACGAGCCACCAGGCCTCAGTTAGGGACGTGTTTACAGCCTCGGGAGTCATTTCAGTGCCTGAATTAGGGACAGCATCACGGATTTAGTTAGCATAAGAGGAGCCATTCCTGCAAGCACCCTGAACGCCAACACACACATATGTAAAAGTGAACCATGCACCCTGCTATGAAGGAATATTCCACAGCAGTTGAGTACATTTTGTTTAAGGTTAGCAAGAGTTTAAAAATTATTTTTTAAGAAAACAATATTCACAGGATGAAAGAATTTCATCCTAAAGAATCTCTTTAGCTAAACTTGACATTAGCTAAAAACGAGGTTAGGTTAAGGTCTAGGGCTCGTGTCACTTAATGACCTAGGGTTGGTGTCAAGACCTTAGTTACTTAGAGAATCAGGGCCTAATTTAAGACCTGTGTCAGTGGTTCCGGTAGGGACAGCGCCAGAGCCTGACTTAGGGAGAACGTCAGGGCCTGAGTGAGACCTAGCGTCAGCCCCCTAGCTGGAGACGCAGTCAGGGCATGACGTAGGAGCAGCATCAGGGCCTTGGTTTGGTCAGCATTCAGTTCATAGTGAAAGACATGAGCTGGGCTTGAGTTAGTCACAGAATCAAGGCCTCGGTTAGAGAAACATTCAGGGCCTGAGTGAGGCACAGCCTCAGGTCTTCACTTAAAGACAGCGACAGGGCTTTCTTTGGGACAGTGTCAGGACCTTGGGTAGAAATGAGTCAGGATATTAGCTCAGGATAGTGTCCGGAGTTTAGTTATTGATTGCAGCAGGGCCCATGTTAGAGACAGATTCCGGGCCTTAGTGAGAGATAGTGTCAAGACCTTAGTTACTGAGAGCATCAGGGCCTTCTGTAGAACCAATGTCAGGGCTTCAGAGAAGGACAGCATCAGGGCCTGGTTTAGGGCGAGCGACAGGGCCTGAGTGAGGCCTAACGTCAGTCCGTTAGCTGAGGACACTGTCAGGGCATGACCCAGGAGCAGCATTAGTGCCTTTCCTGGATCAGCATTATGAACTACATTAAAGATATGATCAGGCCCTCTCTTAGGGAAAGCGTCAGGGCTTACTTAAGGAAATTTACAGGACCTTGGTAAGAGATGGGTTAGTAAATTAGCTCAGGATAGTGTCAGGACTTTAGATATTGACAGCGTCAGGGCCTTAGTTAGGGACAGTGTGACAGCGTTGGGAGTCAATTCAGGTCCTCAGGTAGGCAGAGCCTAAGGGTTTCAGTTAGCATAAGAGGCAGGACATTAGCTAGGAACAGAGATAGGGTAAAGTCTAGGGATCGTGTCAGCAAATGACCTAGGGCTAGTGTCAAGACCTTGGTCCCAGAGAACCTCAGGGCCTTATTTAGAAGCAGCACCGGGGCTGGACCAAGGGCGAGCATCAGGGCCTGAGTGAGGCCCAGCATCATGCCCCTAGCTAGAGACACCCTCAGGGTATGACGTCGGAGCAGCCTCAGGCCCTTTGTTGGGTCAGCATTCGGGTCATAGTTAAAGACATGAGCAGGGCCTGAGTTAGTCACAGAATCAAGGCCTCAGTTAGGGAAAGCTTCAGGCCCTGAGTTAGGCACAGCCTCAGGTCTTCACTTCAGGACAGCGCCAGGGCTTTCTTTGGGATAGTGTCAGGACCGTGGATAGAAATGAGTCAGGTATTTGCTCAGGATAGTGTTCGGATTTTAGTTATTGATTGCAGCAGGGTCCATGTTAGGGACAGATTCCTGGCCTTAGTGAGAGATAGTGTCAAGGCCTTTGTTAGGGTTAGTCAGGGCTTAGTTAGGCAGAGTATTAGGGATTCATTTAGGATAAGATGCAGGAGAGTAGCTTGGGACACAGTCAGGTTCCGGGCCAGGGATAGTGCCAGGAAATGACCAAGGGAAAGCGTTCAAACCTTAGTTACTGAGAGCACCACGGCCTTAGTTAGAACCATCGTCAGGGCCAAAATCACGACCACTGCCAGGGCTTCATATACGGACAGCGTCAGAGCCTAACGAAGTCACAGCCAACGTGCCGAAGTGAGGCCTATCTTTAGGACCTGAGTTAGGGACAGTTTCAGGGCATGACTTAGGAGCAGCATAATGGCCTCTGTGGGATCAGCGTTAGGGTCTTCATTACAGACATTATCAGGGCCTCTGTTAGGGATAGCCTCAGGCCCTCATTTATGGACAGCATCAAGGCTTACTTTGGGCCACTTTCAGGACCTTGGTAAGACCTGGGTCAGGATATTAGCTCAGGAAAATATCAGGACTCTAGATATTGGCAGCAGCTGGGCCTTCGTTAGACACAGTGTCAGGGCCTGAGTTAGGACTAGCATTATGGCCTTTGTTAGGTACAGTGTCAGGGACTGAGCCAGGAGTTTTGTTAAGGTTCGAGTTAGCTGTAGTGTCAAGGCGTTTGTTAGGGACAGTGTCAGGTCCTGAGTTAGGACGAGCCTCCAGTCCTCAGTTAGGGACAGGTTCACAGCCTCGGGCATAATTTCAGGGCCTCATTTAGGGGACAGCATCAGAGATTTAGTTAGCATAAGAGGAGCCATTCCTGCAAGCACCCTGAAGACCAACACACGCCAATGCAAAAGTGAACCACGCTCGCTGCTATGAAGGAATTTTCCACAGCAGTTGAGTATATATTTTTTAAGGTTAGCAAGAGCTTAAAAATTCTTTTTTTAAGAAAACTATATTCACAAGATGAAAGAATTTCATCCTAAAGAATCTCTTTAGCTAAACTTGACATTAGCTAAAGACAAGGTTAGTTTCAGGTCTAGGGCTAGTGTCAGTTAATGACCTAGGATTGGTGTCAAGACCTTAGTTACTTAGAAAACCAGGGCTTAATGTAAGACCTGTGTCAGGGTTTCCGGTAAGGACAGCATCAGAGCCTGACTTAGGGAGAACGTCAGGGCCTGAGTGAGGCACAGCCTCAGCCCACTAGCTGGAGACACTGTCAGGGCATGACTTAGGAGAAGCTTCAGGGCCTTTGTTGGGCCAGCATTCGGGTCATAGTAAAAGACATGAGCAGGGCCTGAGTTAGTCACAGAATCAAGGCCTCAGTTAGGGAAAGCTTCAGGGCCTGAGTTAGGCACAGCCTCAAGTCTTTACTTAAGGACAGCCACAGGGCTTTCTTTGGGACAGTGTCAGGACCTTGGATAGAAATGTGTCAGGATATCAGCTCGGGATAGTGTTCGGAGTTTAGTTATTGATTGCAGCAGGGCCCATGTTAGGGACAGATTCTGGGCCTAATTGATTGCAGCAGGGCCCATGTTAGGGACAGATTCTGGGCCTAATTGACTGCAGCAGGGCCCATGGTACGGACAGATTGTGGGCCATAGTGAGAGATAGTGTCAAGACCTTAATGAGGAGTAATCAGGGCCTTAGGTAGGGAGAGTATTAGGGTTTCAGTTAGAATACGATGCAGGACATTAGCTTGGGACAGAGTTAGGTTCCCGGGAGGGATAGTGTCAAGAAATGATCAAGGGAACGTGTGAAAACCTTAGTTATTGAGAGCATCAGGGCCTAAATAAGGACCACCGCCAGGGCTTCATATATGGATAGCGTCAGAGCCTAACTAAGGTACAGCCAAGAGGCCTATCTTTAGGGCTTGAATTAGGGAAAGTTTCAGGGCATGACGTAGGAGCAGCATAAGGGCCTCTGCGGGATCAACATGAGGGTCTTGATTAAAAACATTATCAGGGCCTCTGTTAGGGAGAGCCTCAGGGCCTCATTTATGGACAGCATCAAGGCGTGCTTTGGGCCACTTCCTGGACCTTGGTGAGACCTGGGTTAGGATATTAGGTCAGGATAATATCAGGACTTTAGGTATTGGCGGCAGCTGGGCCGTAGTTAGAGACAGTATCAGGGCCTGAGTTAGGACTAGCATTATGGCCTTTGTTAGGTACAGTGTCAGGGACTGAGCTAGCAGAAGTGTCAGGGTATGAGTTAGGTGTAGTGTCAGGGCCTTTGTTAGGGACAGTGTCAGGGCCTGAGTTAGGACGAGCCACCAGGCCTCAGTTAGGGACGTGTTTACAGCCTCGGGAGTCATTTCAGTGCCTGAATTAGGGACAGCATCACGGATTTAGTTAGCATAAGAGGAGCCATTCCTGCAAGCACCCTGAACGCCAACACACACATATGTAAAAGTGAACCATGCACCCTGCTATGAAGGAATATTCCACAGCAGTTGAGTACATTTTGTTTAAGGTTAGCAAGAGTTTAAAAATTATTTTTTAAGAAAACAATATTCACAGGATGAAAGAATTTCATCCTAAAGAATCTCTTTAGCTAAACTTGACATTAGCTAAAAACGAGGTTAGGTTAAGGTCTAGGGCTCGTGTCACTTAATGACCTAGGGTTGGTGTCAAGACCTTAGTTACTTAGAGAATCAGGGCCTAATTTAAGACCTGTGTCAGTGGTTCCGGTAGGGACAGCGCCAGAGCCTGACTTAGGGAGAACGTCAGGGCCTGAGTGAGACCTAGCGTCAGCCCCCTAGCTGGAGACGCAGTCAGGGCATGACGTAGGAGCAGCATCAGGGCCTTGGTTTGGTCAGCATTCAGTTCATAGTGAAAGACATGAGCTGGGCTTGAGTTAGTCACAGAATCAAGGCCTCGGTTAGAGAAACATTCAGGGCCTGAGTGAGGCACAGCCTCAGGTCTTCACTTAAAGACAGCGACAGGGCTTTCTTTGGGACAGTGTCAGGACCTTGGGTAGAAATGAGTCAGGATATTAGCTCAGGATAGTGTCCGGAGTTTAGTTATTGATTGCAGCAGGGCCCATGTTAGAGACAGATTCCGGGCCTTAGTGAGAGATAGTGTCAAGACCTTAGTTACTGAGAGCATCAGGGCCTTCTGTAGAACCAATGTCAGGGCTTCAGAGAAGGACAGCATCAGGGCCTGGTTTAGGGCGAGCGACAGGGCCTGAGTGAGGCCTAGCGTCAGTCCGTTTGC
>NW_021149793.1:0-1319 GCF_002837175.3 Physeter macrocephalus
CCGCTTGCTGCATTCGGGTACGGAGAGAGTGAGAAGCCGTTTGTTGAAACTGTGCAAGCACACCTTTCTCTTTCTTGCTGTATTAACTACTTGCATTCACTGATCCCCGTACTAATTTCTCCCGCAGTGCATCCACTTCGCAGTCGCTTTTGAAGTGTAGTGCGCAACACGGAGAATCTTTGGGTGCTTCACACTGTTTGACCAGGAGCAACGGTTATAGTTAGGAACCGTTCTAAAATGTAAATTTCTCCGTGGGTCGCAGCCCCGCTGCACGATTATCTCCCAGCACATTTCAGACGTCCACACCTATGTGCGCTACACATGCATATGAACTTACGGAAGACCAAACACACACTTTACGCTGGACGGTGCGAAAGCACATTGTCGACCTCACGTATAGCCTCAGCATGCTGGCAGCGCTTGATGCAATTATGCAGAACAACCGACACATTTGTTCAAGAATGGAAACAGCGCGTATTATCACGATACTGCTGCTCCTGCTGGATTTGCCATGCCTATGCCTCGCAGTGCCGGGCTGCTGCTAATGCTACAGTCATGGGCAAGCGACCACGGCTCCACTTACGCAGCTGGTAGCAGCACCATGAGAGCAACACTAGCACCAGCACCGGCAGCCACATTAACAAGAGTTGTGGCTTCACCAGCCACATCATCTACAGGACGACACGTCTATAGAGGATAGCGTCGCAGCAGCAGCACGAGCAACAGCCGCCGCAGCAGCATTAGTAGGACGTTTTCCACACTGACAGGAGGATGTCTGGGGTGCAGCTTTGCAAGGTGACGCTGCTGTTTTTCCTAGACTTTGCGTAGTACGGTAGTACAGACCGCTATACAGTGTGCGTGCTCCGCGTCAATAACTGTACGTGAAGTATTCGTTCTTGCTTCTATCTACCAGGTGCCTGCCACGGCTAGTACAGATCCACTACTTGAAATTCCGACACGAACCTTGACATACACATATATACACCGAGCTGACGTTTACGCTTCAAGAGTTTCACTGGCACGCACTCCCTCCTGCGGCCAACATGAGATAGCCATGTTCCGCCCCCAGACGTTTACGAGCACACACACAACGCACGTTACACGTATGCACATGGATGCATACATCTGTTTGGAAGAAATTAAGCAGGTGAAACACTGGGCAAGCCGACCAGGGAATGCGACAGGGTGTACATACGAACATGATACGCAGGAGCGGTTCCTGCAGTCAGTTCGGTGCACAAATGCAGGAGACAAAACGAAGGTTTTAACGAAGGACCTACCATCGTGGTGTCGATGTGGTTCGTCACCCCCACGCAACG
>NW_021149793.1:3785-6129 GCF_002837175.3 Physeter macrocephalus
CACCCCAAACTCACCATGCGCAACGATGTGTGCGTGTGGCGGCGTGTCCGTGCTGCAGATACATGCATTCGCAGCCACTTGTGTATAAATGTAGCTATATACTTGCATAAGAATGTATATATGTGTGTACCCGTATAATGAGAGGTAGTCGTCTCCCGCCTCCTTGAGTGAGAGGCATTGGAAGAGCGGCTCATTCCATGGCAGCGAGAGACCACTCCGAACAAATGCCATCTCCCGCACGTCAATTGGTGACGTGTGCTCCTGTGCACACCCATGTGTAGATGCTGTCGCACAGGCGTATTTACGTTTTTGTATGTATAAGGAACCATACTGACGTAGACAGGATGTATGAATGCTTCTGCGGTAGCCTGTGAGACCAGGCGAGGCTGTTCTCGTGGTTTTGTGCCCAGAGAAGCTCTAGGAGTACAAGCGTGTACGTATCTACACATACGTGTGGCTGGGTACGTGCAGTTGTAAGGAAGGATGTATGCGCACGCATGTATATATGGTCACGTAGGCTGACACGTGTACACTTGTCCGCGGTCAGCGCGAAAACGGCGACTCCCCAGGGTTTGACAGAATTACGTCCACACGCAGCGACGCCAGCTGCAGCAGCAACACAGCAGCAGCGGCTGTATGGCAGCAGCACGGCAACAGCAGGTGTGCAGCTGCAAGCGCAACTGCAGCGGCACGGCCGACTTTCAGCACGCAGCGACAGCAACTGCGCAGCGCAGGAACCGCACAGCGAGAGGGTATGCACTCTCTTTGGGCCGCAGCAGGCGGCTCTTACGTCTGTAGCAGCCACACGAGGAATGCACGAGGAGCAGCTGCGATATACGTGGCGACATGCGAGAAAGGGTGAGGCGTGGAGACGTTGCCGGCAACAGCGATGCGCCGACTGTCACACTAGCAGCAGCAGCAATGCGGGGACGGTAGCGGACGCAGTACCAGCGTCGAAGTGACACGCTCTGCAGGGTCCAGGAGGAGTGTGGGGTCACAGGTCTGCTTTTGACCGCGTACGTTGCTGCACACATAGGCGCACGTACGGGCGTGTATCCAGCCGAAGTTCTCAGACCACAACTTTACCTGCTTCCCTCTACACTGGTCGACACAGCCACATGTACACGTGGATGCACCCCAGGATGGATGGACAGCGGAACGCGATTGATACTCTTAGTAGTCTCTCTGCGTAGGTATACGTCCACCTGAGAGTGTTGTATGCAGGTGTGCACGGGCACGCGTACGCCTGTAACTCTCTACGCGTATACATCTTCATGTGCGCAGAGAGGACGTCAAAATGTGTATGTGTTTCCCTGTGTACACATCTGCACGCGCTCTCGCATATAGTCATCAGCGTATGTACATGTTTGCATGTTCACTTTCGTCATCTGTATGCGTGGGCGTGTTTGGGGCAGAAGCTGCTGCCACTTGCTGCAGGGAGGACGTCCAGTTCGGGCGTCTCCGCTTACCCCAAGGCACTCGTAACTGAAAGCCCGCGCAACTGACCCTCAGTGCAGCCGTGTGAAGTTGCGATGAGTTTTGTGGATTCCGTCTTTTCGTGCGCACGCGGGAAATTCCGCGTCCATACCGGGTGGCCTCTGCTTGCAGCACCTTTTCCATGGGCCGGCCACCTACATGGACAATGCAGTGTTTCCACAAAGTATTATATTTCATTCGAGTGCGCCGCGTCCGCGTTGTCCCGCATCCTACCCGTAGCACTTGTATATCAAGTGCTGCAGCCCCCGGCTTCTACGTAGCCGACCGGCCGTACTTGCATCTACACGTCTACCTGCCCGTCCTTCTGTCTCTCCTCGCGGTTGCGTACATGTGAGGATGTGTATACTTTGCCTAGAAACTCGAGCTGTACAGGCTGGAAGAGCTCGCGCATGTGTGCGCATGCTGTGACATCACGCCTGCTTCGCTGTATAGCGTAACCTCGTATATCGCGTTCTCGTATGTATGTGCCTGTAGCCGTGGCTGCCCAGGAATATTTGCGAGCCTTCGTGGATAACGTTCAGCCCGTCCGGCTCCGACTCCTTGTGTGGCTCTTTACTCGCGACCACCATGCGCGGGACAATTTACGCGTGCAGATCCTCTGGAGAGGTGCAGCATGTGCGTAGAAGCTTCCATTACTCCGTGTGCATGCGTGTGACTGTACTGTGTACACAGCAGGGGAGGGATTTCACATTAGAAGAAAAGCCTCTACCGCCGCGCATTCATCTGTTTCGCCAGCCTAGCTCTACGCCTCTGCGTGGACTTCCGTGCGCAGCGGCGTTCTGGGACGTAGAGACTTCTCTGTCTGCACAAGAGCTTTACGTAACCTGCAGCGTTGTGCGCGCAGAGG
>NW_021149794.1:0-1377 GCF_002837175.3 Physeter macrocephalus
GGAGGGACGTTCTGCCTGAACTGATGACTGAGGCCTGAGCTCTCCTATGGAGACAGTGTGGAGGGAAGCTCTGTCCTGGGAAGAAGCAGACCCTAATGGGAAACTGAGAAAACTGGGGCGGGCAGGGAGTGTAGAAATGATTCTATGCTACACCCTTTGGAAGGGGGAGAGGGTCACCTAAGGAACAGAATGCATCTGGGTGGGCTCACAAGTTTACTCGGAAAGGATGTCATTGGGAAAATTTTTATGTTTAGTTTTTAATTTAAAAGTTGGGCTCTGGATTGGTGGGCCTGAGATGGAGCCCCAGATATGAGTCACGTGGAGTCCAGGTTTGTGCTTGAGATGCTGTTGAGCCAGTAAGGACGACACTGAGTGGACAATCCCTTATTAACCCGGGACAACACCTGCAATGTCCCTGTAAACAGGCGGGGGACACTTGACTCTCAGCAGACATCAGGTTATTGAAGGAAGAGCCCCTAATACCTGTCTTTGGCTGAGAGGACACTCGTCCAAGTGATGATGTTGAAAACCTGCAACACAGGAAAGGATATATTGTCCTTTGGTGTCGCTTCACTGTCGTCTACTCTACCTTAACTTTTGCTTTAGATTTGTTTCTTGCTAAAAAAAATATGGAGAATGAAAGAAATCTGGGCTAAGTGGGGTGGGTACTCTTGGGGCTTGCTCCACTTCCTTTTTGAAAAAAGAAAGCAGGCCAGTGCCTCAGATGACATATGGAATGCCTGACATAATCACTATTAAATGTCTAGTTTCCATGCACTGAAAGTGACCTCTACCCCAAGTGTGCTCAGTAAGACAAGGGAATTGGCTCCTGTGTCATGCAGGTAACGGCAGTGGGAAGGGCAGGAATGGAATCATGAGGGTGTCTTTGGTGTCGCTTCACTGTCCTCTACTCTACCTTAACTTTTGCTTCAGATTTGTTTCTTGCTAAAAAAAATATGGAGAATGAAAGAAATCTGGGCTAAGTGGGGTGGGTACTCTTGGGGCTTGCTCCACTTCCTTTTTGAAAAAAGAAAGCAGGCCAGTGCCTCAGATGATATATGGAATGCCTGACATAATCACTATTAAATGTCTAGTTTCCATGCACTGAAAGTGACCTCCACCCCAAGTGTGCTCAGTAAGAAAAGGGAACTGGCTCCTGTGTCATGCAGGTAACGGCAGTGGGAAGGGCAGGAATGGAATCATGAGGGTGGATGACCAGGTGGGATTTTTTATTTCAACTCCGTGAGTCTCTGAAGAATTTATGGTGAGTCACACATAAAGTGTCAGTGCTGGCCCGAGAGATGGTGTGAACTGTACTTTATGGATGGGTAAGTAAAGATCTGAAAGACAAGTTTAAGTTCAACCCTATGCAGAAGT
>NW_021149794.1:5838-6129 GCF_002837175.3 Physeter macrocephalus
GCTGAGAGCCTCTGCTGGGCATGGCCAGGGGACTTGAGAGCCGGAAGGATCAATAAAAACTTACTTTATTATCGCAGATGTAAGGCCTAGACACTTTTCAGATTACATTCATAAACTAAAGTATTTCTGTATAAAGTTTGTAAACATTTTACATATTTTTTTCTGGGTAAGTAAACACAGTAATTCATCAAGATTAACAATACTTATATTTTTGAGGCTTTTTTTTGTCTGTTTTTTTGGTTTTAGATTTTTTTTTCTAATTCAATTGGCACTATAACAACCAAACTGAGT
>NW_021149796.1:0-3031 GCF_002837175.3 Physeter macrocephalus
CTTCGCTCCTGCTGCCGCCTCTGCTGGAAGTCTTTTTCTCCCTACTGCGTTTGCTCCTCTATATCAATCGTGGAAGCTATGATCTGCGGAAACCTTCTTGCTGCTGTTCCTAATATGTGCATCCCCCTTCGTGTTCTACAGCTGCTAAAAGCTTCCTCTTTCTTCTCACAGAAAAGTTGCCGCAGGAATGTTTTCAACCTGACGTCCACAGGAGCTCTCCAAGAAATCACGTTTATATAATTGTGCATGTACTAGTGCATGTAAATACGTATTTATATACAAACCAACACACGTAAACGGCGTGACTCTGTATATCTCTATTTCGTCCTATTTACATTTTCTGTGTGTCTACGCAGAAAAGGAGAGACACATAAGTACGTTTATGTGTGTGTCGCTACATTAAATGTAGGGGATTCTAGTACATGCGTGCCATCTAGACACGAATGTATATTCAAAAAGGAAGAGACATATACAGACGTACACGTGTGTGTGCATGTGTATCTATATATACACAGTGGGCGTACTGCAGCGGTAAGGCGCGTACCCCTGTGCGGGTGGTGCTGCTCGTGCAAGGGGGAAGGAAGTATCAACAGGGCCAGAAGCAGCAGCAGGCGCAAAGAGCTTCAAATGTTTTCCGATGGGAAGTCCCAAAATTTGGCAGGGATCCTCGAGAGAAAATCTGAATCTGTGAGTATTGTGGGAGATGGCGTGTTTCTCTTCAAGACGCATCTTTTTCCGACTTTTATCCAAAAAGGGCCGAACGAGAGGCGGAGGAGGAGAAGCTTCAATAGCAGATGCACCACAGGATCGGAGAAGCTGTGCAGCAGCACGAGGAGCAGAGGTCTTTTCTGGTGCAGCTGCTGCAGAGGTATTTACTGCAGCTGCCGGAGGAAGGAACGCTTGCGCTTGCCGCTTTTCACGGCGACGCAGCAAAAACAGCACGCACAGAGCTCCTCCCACTGCGGCGGTCGCTGAACCAGAAGTGACAAGAGAATATATTGTCAGGCAACACCAGTGCTAAGGTGGCACCAGCAGCAAGGGGACTCATTATCACACAGTACGAGCGCCACAGTAGCACCAGCAGCACACCATTAGACAGAAGCAAACCAACCGCAGTTGTACCGAGACTGTGGTGGTGACTGCAGCCAGCAATCGTGCGTGCGCAGCGTCCGCATACACAGACGTGTACACATATAGAAACCTGTGCACAGGTACATGCACGTGACACACGGATAAATGCAGGAGGATAGAGAGGATTGCATAACGCTACGCGCGTAGTAGTGGTGGTGCTCGTCGTCACGCTCACACAGAGCCAGGAGGAGCGGCACATGTGTCAACGGGTACAGGATGGGATCGATGTCGTTGCAGCAGCGTGAGCGAGGAAAAAACATTTCCAGCACCGCAAATTGTGCAGTTCCATACGAGAAAAAGGCGGCAGAGAGAAGCGAGGCATTCTCTCTTTGAAAAAGGCACGTATACACGGACAACGTAGGGGTTCTGTGACATATTGTTTCCTTGTGTCAAACAAAGCACTAAGCCTTTTCCAACTCTTCTGCCGTAGAAATTTGTGCCTGCGTTGTCGTTCTCAAGGCGGCACTATACAGGCATTCCTTTGCAATTCTACCGATGTAGGACGTATAAGCGGCAATCCACGGCTCTACTTATTGCTCAGGCGCTCTGTCTTATTCAGCCTACCCAGTTTAAAGAAGACAGAAGACCATGCCGGTGCCTACTAGCGCGCGCTCGAAAGTCGTCCACAGGGCGTACTACTGTACAGAGCCTTGCGTGCCCGCATATTTGAAATTCCACACGTGGAAATATTCAAGTGTGATGTCACTCCCCTTCCCCCCGTATGATTTGAAAAAAGTACACACATTGCCACTCTCAGAGACACACACGCAAGAAACCGCATGAAGGACAACTGCGGGCCTTATGCAAACAGACCGCCGGCATAATACGCGACAGAGATGGTCACCTATCGCGCGGGACAGAGGTGCACGTGTGCTTCGCAATTACGAAGCGAACAGCAACGCAGAAGCACCGTAGGCAGCAGACGACGAGACGTTTTCCCGCGAAAAACGTGAAAGCTTCATACGCTGAAACAACTCCTCTGCCACTCTCCACAGCCGTGTGTAGCTGCTGTTGTATAACGTGTCTTCTATCCCTGTAGTACTTCAGCTATCGCTCAGTATATGTATACATATCTACATGTATAACTATGTACATATGTATGCTATCCACGAAGCGCTTCTGCAGCAATAATGTAAGGGCCTCTTTTTGCTGACTGCATGTGCGCACATACGATTGTCTAGATATGCCAATCATGGTACGTGCTCCCCGTACCCGTCTACGCAGATAGGAATACGTGATTTCCACACATTTGTAGCAGAGGACGAAAGGTGGAACAAAGGTCCCTACAACTACAACAGACGTGGCACACAAATTTGCGGCGAGAAGTCTGCACAGCGAAAGAGGAGAACCTCATCGTCATCCAAGTGTCTGCAAATTCACCAGGTACATGTGCAACAAACGAAAAAGGAAGAAGGGCCCTGGTGCCAGCTGACTGAACATCTCAAGTTGAAATTAGAGCTCAGGATACACAGCTTCGCACACTGTAGGAGTTGTGCACCAGGTGAAGTGTCGAAGTCGTTTGTCAAGTGTCTCTAGAATTTTTCATGATTCCCAGCACTTACAAGAACAGCGTGTCTACTTGGCATATCTAGACAATCGTGCGTGCGCACACGCAGTCAGGAAAAAGAGGCCCTTAGATCAGTGCACACGCGTCTCACGGGCGTGAGTACGTAGCCACACTCCCACAGACACCGTATTCATACGGACGTGTATAGCTTTTTATGTAATTCTATAGCATATACACCGGCGGTGACATTTCCAAATATATATATATATATATATATATATATATACAACTATATTGAGCAATACCAGAAGCGCTTCGTGGATAGCATACATATGTACATAGTTATACATTTAGATATGTATACATATACTGAGCGATAGCTGACACACTACA
>NW_021149796.1:5299-6127 GCF_002837175.3 Physeter macrocephalus
GTCTTCGGAGAAGACAGCCTGTCCAAAGGGGTCGTATTTGCGGACAGCATGTATATGATGCTTCCATAAATCATTCAAGTGCGTATGGTGTATTCAGAGTACGTAACGATATAATTATTGCATTCTTCCTTGACTTGTGATTGAGTGTTCTTGCTGTGTGTTTCTGTCTGCGGAGTTCAGAATTTTCCGATGCGTCTGCACCTCTTAAATCCACGAATGTCTGAATTTCTTGTACGGTTGCGACGACGTTTTCGCATTACCGTGCTGGGTGCCCGCCGTACGGCTCGTGGTCTTCTCTAACTCCCGACTTCCTCACGAGTTCTTCACTATAATCACTGCGTGACACATGGTGGTCCCGTTTTGAACAGCGTACGCGTATCAACTTGCGTGCCTGTACTTCCTTATATTGACACACCATTCATCGCACCTCCCCGCCACCAAGAGGTGGTGACGCAGACACGGAGAGTGAATCCACATATCTTACATTGACAAGTATACATCAGTGTGTTCCTACAAAGACGGAATTACAGCCGGACAGAGGTAGTATTTTATGTGTACACCTTCACACGGCAGAACCTGCCGCGGAACACTCCGCAGGTTTCTTGGCTGCCCAGTTCGACACTCTATTTGCTCTACTGCAGAATGTGTCGAAAAAGATCTTGGCTCAGGAATTAGGAATACAGCTTGGTATTGCTGTACGTATGAAGAATCGATGGGATGAAACTGCATGGCACCGCATCATACAGCCCACCTTTTGCAGAGATAGGTAGAGTGCCACATGTGTGTATAGTGAATTCTGGAATGGGTTCACCGCTTTCAAGGTTTCAC
>NW_021149798.1:0-312 GCF_002837175.3 Physeter macrocephalus
TTACTGTACAGGTTAAAAACCAAAGCCTAATGTGATTTATTTACAATGTGTTTGTTCTTTGTCTTATCCAAGTGTCTAAAGTCTTTGCCATGACTCGACCACAAATAATATTCCTTTACGAGCTAAGTGATATCTGGAGCGTGAGAGAGGTTTACGAAATACTCTAACACTAAAGCGTACCATAACCCATACCCGTACCCTAACCCTAACCCATACCCTAATCCATACCCTAACCCTTACCCTAACTCGTACCCTAGACCGTAGCCGTACCCTAAACTGTACCCTAAACCTAAACTAACCCTAACTTTAAAC
>NW_021149798.1:5471-6127 GCF_002837175.3 Physeter macrocephalus
CTGGCCTTGCAGCACCTCGCCAGCGCCCGGGGCAGCCGCGGGCTGAGCTCGCCTCCTGAGTCCTTGGGGAGGGGGCTGCCGGGGGTGGGGGGGACCAGAGGAGGGGGCCAGAGGCCAGAACCGACACCCTACAGCCCTTGCTTGTGTCTTGCCGCCGGAGAGGGGTTGGGGGTGGACCAGACTCGAGCTGGGAGGCTGGACCTGGGAGGAGCTGGGAGGCCAAGCCCAGGGGTCCCCCGCGGGGAGGATGGCTGACGGGGTCCCTGGGACCTCGTGGACACCCCAAGCCTGGCAAAGGGGTGGGCTGGACCCGGGGAGCCGGACTCCAGAAGCCTGGATACTCCCCACGCACCAGGATCTGTGAAAGGCCTCCCTTGCCTCAAGGACCCTGTAGGAATGAGACCCCCAGGGTCTGAGCGGAAGGAAGGGGACAGGCCAGCGGAGCAGCTGTTGTGAGGCCCTGGCTGGCTGACCCCCTGGCCTGGTCCACCCTCGGAGAGGAGGCTCTGCTCCCAGGGGCCACCCTGCAGCCCCTCCTCCTCCACCCCGTGCAAGAGGACGGGATGGGGCCGTGGGTCCTGGTCCCGCTCCTCACTCGGCCTGCGGGGTCCCTGGAGCCAGCTCCTCTCAGGAGGATCGGGGAGTCTGTGCTGCAC
>NW_021149800.1:0-2901 GCF_002837175.3 Physeter macrocephalus
ACAGTGCGTTGTTCCTGGCTGCACCCGATGTGCGTGTATTTATATGACGGAAAACATCAATGCAGAAATCTCACGAACGAAAACAGATCAGTGTTTAACGGGGTCCCTTGATAAATTTGGCACCGAATGTCGCAGCTGCGTCTAGCATCGCTGTACATTCTTGTACACGGTGGAACTACTAAAGGTTGGGAACTTCTCTGCGTTTCTTTCAGAAGCAGCCCTTCAAAAAGGGGAGCCGCCTTCTTCAATGCGGTGCTCTAAACGTCTGTTCATACATAGTATACGTACCACGTACATATATACGCGTATGTATTTATATGTATATACGTGTAAACGTGATTGTATATGGTTTGTATGCGTATAAATAACACATTGTAGCGTCGAGGGACTGCACGGCTACTCGTGGAGAGTCGTCGGTGTACAGAAAAGAGGAATTCCTCCAGAGCAAACCTGCCAGGGTGGGGTCGCGTCGTGCAGTACACGGAACTGCGAGGCGTTCCCAATCATAGAAAAATGAACGCGTGGGCTTTCTGCATAACTTGCAGCGTCGTGTTTTCGATCGCGTGTGCACTCCTTCAGTAGTTCTTAACTTCAGCTTCCGCAGCACAACACAAGTACGTTACCTACTGGCGGTGTCACTGCGCACAACTGCTTGGCCACCGTCCCTACATATGTATGCACTTGTATACAGATAGACCGATGTACACCATGTATACATCTGCATGCTACTCACTTAACATATATATGCTGGTAAGAGTCCATGCATGTCTGATGACTAATCTCTTTCTCCCTCTTTGCGCCTCTCTCCCTCTTTACATATATACGTATATATTTATGTGACGGCTTCTATACAGATACATAATTATGCATACACGTAGAGATGTATATATCGTCACGTACATATATACTTGTTCGCGTATATGCATATATGTGTATACATGTCCACTGACTTTGGCAGCGGAGACGACACTGCGCGCTCTCGGAAGAACACCGTGTTTCAGAGTCACGCGTCGTCGCCTAGCGGTGTGCGCAACACTTGGGCCGCAGCTAGTAAGGAAATATGCAGACAAACGTAATCTATGCAAATTACAATTGCCTTCAAGCTTAGAACGCGAGTGTACGAATAGGCATATGTGCGGCAAGCCGCAGCGACTCTTGGATATACCCCAGCAAAGTTCTCTGTGCACTCTTTGTGCCCGTCCTCACTGCTACGGTACATAGCGCATGCTCTCTTTTTACGTTGAAACTGACGTCACGTGGACAAGCATACGCATATATGTGTAGACGAAGACATTTATTCATATACATATATATATATATATATATATGCGTGAATGCTTACCTGGACAATACATATGTACAGATATGCTCGGGCTCTGTGTATGTTGGTATATTAGTATACACAGGTGCGGTATTATGTGTGTATGCATATGCAGATACTTGTGAAGATACCCTTAACAATTTGAACATCTGGAGAAGACATTGCTGCCCTTACCAGCGGAGCTTTTTCGGTTACTAATGCTGCTAAGTTCTAGGCCGGCCACAAAAGTGTCTTTTTCCCAGTTCTTGCTGAAACGGGACGTGATTGTATTCATGTTCCTGTATTTGTAGCCAGTAAGCATGCGCGAGCACAGACAAACGTCCGAATACACTGGCAATTTTGCAGCGTTGCGGGCCTCTATGCTTGTGGGTGACCGAACATCTATATCGAAGGTTTGTAGGGAGATATTGAGCTGCGAAGATCCTGCGGGTGCTGCTCTTGAAGCCGCTGCTGATGCTTGTCCTGACGCTGCTGCCAGTATTAGATAAATCTATTCGTCTGCGAGAATCAACCGAAGCGCGGCTTGACGGAACTTCAAAAGACGAGCAGATCCCGTAGTACGTTGACGAGTCTAGTTACCCTTGTACATTCCAAAGTAAGTACATCTGTATGCGTGAATGTGTGTGTATGCGTATATTTTGCAGTCAGATATTTCCCCATCTACATACATACGTATACGTACTTGCGTTCTACGTGCAATACAAACTTGTACGCACGACCTGGTCCTGAGGCGGTAGGTGCTGAGAAGCTAAACATTGAAACATGCTACCCCAATACAGAGATTCGTGTGGCATAATTGGTACGCATAAGCGAAGGATTGACTCAGGTGCAGGTCTACAAAGAAGTTTATAAGCATTTTCTCTGAAAAAGCAACTGCCGACAGAGTTTGCCGTTCCAGTGTGTCTGAGCGGCAAAAGAACATATTGAAAGAAAGACGCGCGTTGCAGAGATTCAAAAAACAGTCTCCGACAGCGCGGAACGGTAAAAATGCTACACTGAGTGAAGCACCTGCATACGAGTGGAGTTTACATGTTTCTGTTACTTCAAAGTTAGATTTTAAACGAGAACGTCTGCGGAGTGTTTGCGCGGATAATCGCAAAATTTCGGGTAGAACACAGCCTTCACAATAACCACCTCCACATCATGGTGAGCCAAACGCCTTTGATTTCTGGGTAGACGAAAGTCCCACGGGGCAGTCCTGCCTCGTGCGTGCTTTGCCGCAACGCCTGCCAAAAGGTCTACAAGAATTCTGCAGGCTGGCACTGCACGTACAAGTATCTGCGACTTAAATATCATATCGATTGACAGCAGCTTGCGTGCAGAGGTGTACGTGTGGCACCTCTCCGGGAAGAAAAAGCAACCACAAACGTAGAGACAGATGCCCACAACACTCGTCTGCAGCTGACAAGTGCTGCCGCTGAGGATGACGGTCACAAAGACGAACTGGAGATCCGACATAAGAACTAGTGGAGCTGTTGAATGCGGCTAGTGTTTTATTCGCTGTTGTTACAGATGACAGATAATGGTAGAATGAGTGCCAGCGGAGCTTTGAAATCATCCTCCTATGCGAACCATCGGGC
>NW_021149800.1:5749-6127 GCF_002837175.3 Physeter macrocephalus
CCCCCGGCTGCGTGGTGTACGTACGTCGCAGCAGGTCGTCACCGGCGCCCTGGCTAGCATTAATATACGTATTTTTATACTCTCCATGTGTATGTATGCACACGTACGCACGGTGTACGTACACTCCACTGCAGCACACAGCGTGCTCCCACCCCTACCACCCCAGCACCCGTTCCTCATTCTGCCAGCAAGACACATGTGGGGTTTCTATGGCCCTTCACTGCGTAGAAGAGCTTGTGTATACGTGTGTATTATATGCGGCGATATTCGCATGCATGTTGATGTAGGCTGCTATATTTACGCATGTACGTGCATAATGGTCTTTGCTCAACAACACAGGCCACTGACATGCTAACAGGCTGTGAAGAAACCATCTGA
>NW_021149801.1:0-3303 GCF_002837175.3 Physeter macrocephalus
GCACGCGGCTGTAGAAGCCAGGGATCGCAGCTCTCTCAGCATGCATTGAAAGAGGAGTGAATATGTACACGCACACACGCACACACACACGCGTGTACAAGTGCACAGCATCTAAGTATCACGTGTCTGTCTATGCAGATGATGTTCCCATACTCTCACGGGCACCCATGCAGCATTCTACACAAAGAAAAAGTTGGTTCAGTGTGAGGTGGATAGTGGAAGTCCTTGAGACGTCAGAATTTTGTGAATTCTTTGTTTACCTTTCTTCGGTCTTCCCTCCCCATTTACTTTCCACCGTTTTGTGTTCTACATAAGATGCTTTCTTTTCACTGTCGTGGAAGTTTTGTCTAAAGAACTGGAAATCGGCACTACAACTTGAAAGCAGAGCCGGGCAACGCAGCAGCAACGTAGAGCCTGTGTGTAAGATATTCTGTGTAATCCTGAGCAGGCAACAGTCTGTCCATAAAAAGAGGTAATTCCTTCCCAGAAATATTGTGCCACGGCATTTTGCCTAATAGAAACTTTCTCCCGCGGTGAAAAACCCCTCGCAGTAGTCTAGTGAGGCACGCTAGTAAAAAATATTCCACAGTGGGGAATTTGAAACGGCATAAAAATAATGTAGTCATCTCTTGCAGTCATGCCTAATAGGAAAACACGTGTTGCCATAGTTCAAAGTGAGACCGGTATCTCTACAGGCGCTGGCGCACACAGCAGCTTTGAGTAGAAACATTTACAGCAAATAAGCCGCATGTGCAATCCTGCAAAAGACAAAGAAGGCGCGTGCAACAAATTCCTCATCGCTAAGGTACACGCAGCAATTGTTTCTTAGGGCCTGTTTCTCAGGGTGGGACGCACACAATCTCTTGAGAATATCCTACATTCATTGAATTAAGTGAAGTGGCCGTTTAACCGGCAGCACACCTTTGGCTGGGAGTGCACACGTGTGTGGTTAAGAATCTAAGGGGCATAAGATGCGTATGGCAACTGCTGAACGACCGGAAAACCAATAGTTGCGCCTTTTTTTCAGAACATTCCTCCACGTATGTTTCAGAGGAGGTTGCCCGTTAAGGAATCCGGAAAGGGGTCTTCATAGACAACACTTCATAAAAGGTCAACCGTCTTCAGAAACATCAAGCACACAGTTTGATAAGAACGAACGTGAGCGATGTTTGCTCGCAGAAAGATTTTTCCTCTGAGTGAGGCATGGGTCGTTGTTGATACCTTCTTGACGAGCGACAGACTTCTTGGCGACATTTGTAGAAGGATACAGCTTCGGTTTATGTGCAAGGGCTACAGCTCGCCACGAAAGCTGTCACCCTCTTCAGGTGTAGGAAAGCCAGGCGCAGCTTTTCCTGTGGCGAGATTTTCAGCCCCAGGAGACCCCCGCGTATTCGCTTGCTCCCAGCTACTCGTGGCAACCATCATTAAACGGCGGAAAATCGCGTCTGCAGAGCACATTTTCACACGTGTAGTTAAATGTGCAGCCATGTAAGGCCCACACATTACAAGCGCACGTGTGTGCTAGAGTGCCTCACCTTACCCATCTACGGTACGGCACGACATCCTTCACAAATAGTCAAACTGTAGAACTCTTCAATGAGCCCAGCCTCCGATAGGTATTCTAGCTGCTAATAGTAGCGCCAGCTTTCCCACAACCTATTCCACAGCTGGGTGTGTCTGCGGGTCTTACCCATGTCTGCTTCACGAGCCTGGACGTCGCATAGGAACTGAGATGTTTCGTCTGGCGCAAAGGCACTATCGACAGCTGCCACGCGCTTGAGAAGGGCAGCGCCGTCCAAGTGCATGTGGTAGATACTTAGTGTACTTAGGTGTGCCGCGTTGACGAAGCAGTTTTTCAAACGCGAAGATACAAGTAATGCGACGCACAGAGCGCCGAGTTTCTGCGCGTCACTGCGATTCTTCTTATAGGATGTCGCGAGGGCGTGGAAAGACACGACCGCCTGCGCTCAAATGACCCCCGCAACAGAACAACACGGATGGTCGATATTCAAAGCGTAGGGTAACCCTGAAAAAAGAGGTGATTGTATGTGGTCACCATTGTAAACACATATAACCATAACCCGGCCATTTAGTAAATACCACATACTGCTGAGAGGAATAGCTATGGCAGGTGTCGTAGAAACCACTGCAGGCAGAAATAGAAGAGAGGTAAGAGAAATGTAATAATCCTTCACAATGATGTTAATATACCTAAAGTGTCGAAACACTAGCATTAGTAGACGCGAGTGTACGTTCACGAAGTAGCCTTGTCTTCTGTGCGCGCGTAGCTGATGCCTGAGTTACAGTTGAATAAATAGACGTGTTACGACTGTAGTACACCGTACTGCTAACGCGTAACGAGCCGGGCGAATGCAACGGCACGAACGCAGACGGCACAACGCGAGAATCCAGAGTCGTGACCACAGAAATACCTGCAAACATTTGGCGTACTTCTGCGCTCACGGATATACCTATGTTGCCGGTACGACGGGAAATTCTTATCCACTAACGCGGTACAAAACCTCGCCCACAAGACGGGTATCCAGATTGAGCGGTTCTGTCACCTATTCCTCCTCTATCATCGAGTAAGTTTGCATGCTAGTACCCAGTGTTTGTACCAACTCGAAGAGAGCAATTTGGAACTGTGAAAAAGACAACTCTGGGGCAATTTACAGGCAAAAACGCGTAGCGCAGTGTTGCTAACGAAATAAGCTGTAACCGATATCCTACGTCTTGCACGTTGGAGAGTTTGGTTTGAATGGTGTTCGCGATGCCACCATACAGAGATCGGGCGGGATACTTTGCTGTTCCCCCTGTAAACGACTGCGTAGCTACGCGGCCTGCGGCAACAACTGTAAGGTCAGGCACAAGCGAAAGCTGCTGCATACTACAATGTCATTAGGGCTGAAATTGACTGATGACATCGTAGTATGCAGCAGCTTTCGAACGGGACAACGGGGTGAATCCAGCTACAGGCAATAATGCCGACAAAAATATCAAATGTGGGTATCATCTATCCTCACGGAAAGGACAGATAGGAACCTTAGTGGGGTTCTGTGGATCGCGTCAAAGCGAAATATGGAAGTCGTAAAGTTTCGCCGATCTATTAATACAAAGAGGGAACCCTGAAAATGCTAATGCGAAATAGTTAAGAATTCAAACAAGAAATCAATAAAGCGCCCAAGGAAAGGCTATCTAGCATTATAATAGGTGTCTCATTCGTGCAACATGCGCAGCCTGACTTGCATGACACCGCATACGTGCGGAGGTAGGACGCTTCAAAGTCGGCAATCGTTAAGTCGT
>NW_021149801.1:5128-6126 GCF_002837175.3 Physeter macrocephalus
AAACCAGCAGAAGGCGACTGAGCTGCTGTTGGTTCCAAGTCATAAATTTTGCCGATCCTAGATAAACTTTTGCTTACGAATCCGTGCGGCACCTCTTTGAGGCTCCTTGGACACTAGCAATTACACACTGTACAGTTATGCACGCTGTCAAGCAGGAGCTGCATTGGTAGTAGATTCACAAGGCACTGTATTGAGCACTTGTTCGATGTCACGTTGACTTGATTGTGCGATGCAAAGGCGCCACCGCTGAGCGTCAGGGTGCTGAAAAATAACGTGCATAACTGGCTACGAGTGTGAAGCTGCAGCCGCGTCGACGCCCAAATCCATTCTGCAGCCCGTAGTAAGGCTGCACAACACTTTTACGCAGCAAATGCAACATTAGAAACAAATCAGTGACTCGGTGGGTCTTACAGGTAACAGCATCTACGAAAGCCTGTCCTTCATCCGGTGTCTCAGGCAACCTCCCTTTTGCCCAGGAAAGAATGCCTTGAGCTGCCTCCACGATGTGGGGGTAGTCAGTTTGAAGCTGCATTATAAAGTTGCCTAGATGCCGTCCTCCATATTCCAGACCTGTAGATATCAGCATGCCACAAGGTGAGCGCTTTGTTCTTTCAGCGTAACGCCGTTGCGGGTGTGCTGAGTATGCTTCAGCTCAAACCAAAGAGGACACCCCAGCTACATAGCGCATAGAGGTACCTGATCGCAGTATTGGGCCGAGTGGAAGCCCCATGGAGAAAAGACCGCCTGGAAAGTCACAAGAAGACGCACACAAGGGTACAGTACTTCTGTCGAAAAGTGCGATCACAGTTTTGACTCCATCGCGCCGTATTCGACTTTGTGCCTCCTTTAAACTGAAACAGTCACGGCACAGAACCACTCACTCTCGCACGTAAGCGAGTACAAAA
Source organism: Physeter macrocephalus (assembly GCF_002837175.3). Classification (NCBI taxonomy): domain Eukaryota; kingdom Metazoa; phylum Chordata; class Mammalia; order Artiodactyla; family Physeteridae; genus Physeter; species Physeter macrocephalus. Next base: position 6,034 of record NW_021149801.1, read on the forward strand.
TCTCCACAGTGAATGGCTCTAGTGGGCGACGAGTCCTTGCATCACTGTAAGGTTTTATGTCAGCTACAGGTTGAAGGCGGGCCGCAAGGGTGA
>NW_021149804.1:0-399 GCF_002837175.3 Physeter macrocephalus
GTGTACGAGGGTCTCGACCAGCTTGTGCAGGAGGCAATAGGCCTAAAGAACAAAGAAGCAGCGGATAACGTCTGCGACCTGCAACGTGCGCGTACAGCGAGCAGTGACTACCGTAGAAGTTGTTCTGCTGTTACTGCTCACAATCGCTAACGCTGCTTCCCTCAACGAAGCCCAGGAGGAATGCAGCACGGCTGTATGCTCGATCTTTACTGTCATTCGCAGTCAGCTGTTGGTGTCAGCAGCAAGGCCCGTTAGCAGGGCAGCAGCAATGCAGTCTTCATATTTGACTAGAATCCAACGCAACGCGGAGAACTCTGAAAAATTCACTCACAGAAGTGGTAAGAACGGCGTTGCAGAGGCTAGTGCGGGGCCATACACCGTGTTTTGTTTCAGTACTTC
>NW_021149804.1:5529-6123 GCF_002837175.3 Physeter macrocephalus
TTCGGCGTTGTACACGTAAACAACACGACGACGACAGACACAACGTCTTCGATAGGCGCAGCACTGGCCTCAGTGGTCGTAGAGACGACGGGCTGCAACGTCCACGCAGCAGTAGCAGCAGGAGCTCTGTTTCAACCACGTGGGGGAGGCTCTACGTCAGCAGAAGCCTCGGCAGCAGGAGGAGGGGCAGCAGACGCTTCGCGCCAGGTAGAGGCAGGTGCAGCAGTGCTTCTTCGGGCGTCTGCAGGCAGAGGCCGAGGAGGTACAACAACAGGAAGCGTGGCTCCTTCAGCAGATACACGCAGCACAGCTATCGTGTGTGCTGCTGCAGCAGCTGCAGGGAGCTCCTTTCTCTCACCGCCAGGTGGGGGAGCCAGTGGCACAGCTGGTGCTGCGACTGCCAAAAGGGGAGTTTCTTCTCCTCTTCGTCTTGATGGTTGTGAAGCTATTTCTTCAGCAGGCGAAGGAAAAAATCTGGTTTCTTCCTCGACGTGCTGCGTGGAGCCCGCCGTTGACGATGCTGCAGATGTCGTTTTCTTCGATGCTCTCCCTGGTCCCCCAGACTCCTCAGCAGACATCGACGATGCAAGGGGG
>NW_021149805.1:0-972 GCF_002837175.3 Physeter macrocephalus
TGTGTTTAATCCTTTCACTATGCAGTTATTTAGCCATCATCAGACATTTACGAGGTCCTCTCTGAGTCTGGTCCAGTGTCCTCACAGAGTTCACAGGCTGGAGAGGTAATCAAAGCATGATCACAGCCCTGGGGTGTTGCACATGGAGCCAAAGGCAGCAAGAATGGGTGGCCATCAGCATGACTTCTTGGATGAGGCAACATCTGAGCTGGGTCTCCAAGAATGAGTTCTCCTCTAGCTAAAGTGGCACTGAGCAGGAAACACAAAAGATGAATGAAAAAGGGAATGAAGGAATAAATGGGCATCCGCCAACACTACACAAGGACGGCAGCCCACCAAGATGGCGGCTTGGGAACACAGGGTGCACTGGGGTAACTTTGGGGAGAGGCTGCAGCGTGATGCCTGCCTCACTCCCTTTAAAGGCTTTGCTGCCACATTGGCCTTTGCTCTACCTGCTCAGTGAGACTTGTCTGTCCTCTTCTCTGGGATCCTGTTGCTCTGTACCAGCAGTGACCACATGTGGTGACCCATGTATATTTGTCTGCCACATGAGGGGCCTTTGGGAGGAAGGAAAGTTTGGTGTGCATCCCAGGATTGAAAAGAAAGAGAGGATGGTGGGGCGTCCTGCAGCTGTGGGATCATGGTGCTGGGTGCTGGGGTGGGCTGGGGTGAGGCCAAAGCCATTCCTGGAGCTTGGGTGGTTCATTAGTGGCTTTCCTTACCACAAGGGCTTCCAAAAAAAAAAAATACAACTCTGTTTGGCCTGCACTAACTTTGAGAAGCTTGGTGGACATTTGGGCAGAGACCACTGGAAGGAGCTGGTCATATAAGATGAAAGTGTGAGAGGGTGTCAGGATCAGAACTCATGACCAGACGAGTTGGGAGGAGGTGGAGTGGAAGGAGACTGAGGACACACTGGAAGTTCATGAACTGGGGTCATCAAGGTGGAGACCCCTCAAGTTAATTCCACAG
>NW_021149805.1:5462-6123 GCF_002837175.3 Physeter macrocephalus
GTGGTGGGAGGAACTGGGAGATTGGGATTGACATATGTATACACTAATATGTATAAAATAGACAACTAAGATGAACCTGCTTTATGAAAAAATAAATAAAGTAAAAAGTGTCTCCTCAGATATGGGCTTCATGTGAACAGGTGCAAAGCAGATATAGTTCCCGTGTCAACAAAGTCTGGCGAGCACAGGGGGAGTGGCCAAAATCAGTGACATAATAGAACAGTTCTATAGAGTAACAGTAAAAGAAATCAACTCCATGTAGCAGTGTTCCGCCCTCTCAGCTTATATGCTTGTATTCAAGAAAAAAATAAATCTGCTTCTAGAATAGATATTGAAAATCAAAGCTTGGATTTTACCAGGCTGAAAAATATTTTTGGAACGGGATATTTTTCCTAAAATTTATTTTGCTTTCATTTTTGCCTGGAACAACTGCACCAGTGGCTATTTCTGGGAGTGTATGAATTAACTAGCACGTTCTGGAGTGAGGATCAAATTCCCTCTCAGAGGACTTGCACTGGCCCTTGTGATGTGTGAACACAGAGGGGCCAAAAGAAGGTCTCAGAGAAACATTTTGTTTAAAATTACAGCAACAGCAAGCCTTCCTAGAAATAATGTTCTGTATAGCAGAATTTTCCCCAGACCACTGAGACTGAGCCACATG
>NW_021149806.1:0-424 GCF_002837175.3 Physeter macrocephalus
TACTAAGGCCTGGCATAATAAGTTTTCATCGTTAACAGTTTTTTTGTGTTTGTTGTTTGTTTGTTTTATTTTTTTCTGAAGCAAGGATAAGACACTGTCTTAACCCAGTAGTTGTCCATTGATTAATAAGTCAAAGAAGACATTAATGAAGCATGGTATCTTGAATATACTTTCCACAGAATAGGTAATGGGCCGCCCTGAAACTCTGGTGAGATGCTTATCATTTTCAGATTTTGGAGTGGCAGAGAAAACCCCATTAAACCTTGAATTATCACTAGAGACATGAATTCAGCCAAATACAAACAGTGCCTCTGCCTACTGAGGCTGTCAATTTCCATCTTAACAAAAGTGAACATTTCTCCTTGAGATTAAAATCAAGAAAATCCCCTCTGTCCAGGATGCAATAATTGGGTGCAAGAAAGAG
>NW_021149806.1:5039-6122 GCF_002837175.3 Physeter macrocephalus
ATCTAGAAATTACTGAAGATACTGGGCCTGTAGAGCAGTTTCATTTGTAGTGGGTTTGGCTTTCATTCTTATATTTAGGTTTTTTTCGATACAACTATCAAAGAAGGAGAAAGAAGTTGGGTAATATTTGCATTTGCCACTAATCAAAGAAGAATTGCTTTTAGCTTTAACAAAAAGATAGTTTTGTGATCTCAGATTAACATCTTTATTCTTAAATGGAGCATAAGTAACATTATTGACTAAGATTATGTGCAAAAACAGGACTGTTTACTGTTTACCACCTAGCAGATGACTATTTGTAAGTCTCTCTGAGTATGCAAAAAGCTTATACTGAGCTCTCATTTTACCAGAGTGAATTTAAATTAACTTCAGCAGCCAGAATTAATGAAACCGGGTAAATGATGCAAAGATATTCCACAGGGTATTCTGTTTTAATTAGAGACAGAAAATGTGAGTCATTAGAGGTTTTTAAAAATGTTGTATTCTATTACTTTCTCATATTTTAAATCTAGGAATATAGATGAAAACTAAAAGGCTTAGTTCAGTTTTTTTTGTATATATCAGCTCTGAATTTATATTGAGTGAATAGTAAAGAGTCTGAATGAAGAACATAATCTGGAGGCATTCAGGTACAAGTCATAAATTTTATTAGAAGTTGAGTATCTGTTAATTAGCAGGCGGCTATATAACTTAACTATAAAGCCACTACAATTCAAACATTGTAGCGTTACTACATGAACGAACACATATACAAATTAAACAGAAAAGAATATCCACAAATAGTTCTAAGTATTTCTGGGAAGTTTGATTGTAATAAAGTCAAGTTATAATCTTTAAAATTGATGCCTAGAAAACTACACACCCATCGAAAACTACAGTCTGTACCTCACACTACATACCAAAATAAATTACACCACTTGCACACGTAAGAAGCTTGCAAGTTGCCACTTTACCCTAACAAGATGCGTCTTTCACAAATGTTTTCTCCCACTCTGTGGCTTGTCTTTTCATTATCTTGATAATGATTTTCACAGAGCATAAATTTTCTATTTTAATGAAGTCTAGCTTATCAATTCTTTCTTT
>NW_021149807.1:0-688 GCF_002837175.3 Physeter macrocephalus
GTTGACGCTGACGCTGCGGTCGCCACGGCAGCTGCTGTTTCTGCTGCAGGTGCTCTGGTTGCAGTCTACCTACTTTGTGATGCTACCGTGCCACCCCCGCTATGAGGTCTTCTACACCGTAGGAACTCTAAGAAAACGATACATGAATATGGACTGGACAGCCACTTCACGTCTCCTCCTTTTCCGCACAAGAGGGTCCACTATGAAGTTGGGTTAGGGCACTTTAATTAGAAGAATAGTCACATGCGTATTCCTAAACAACCGAACTTTGGGTCAGCACACCCACGAATTAAGTGTCTTTCTGTTCCGATGCAGCATGCTTTAGGATAAAGCTGCTGGCTTCCGTGCTTGCATAGGAATATTTCTACACGTGCAGACCATTCCTCGTGTAAGTGCCCGCCATGAGTTGCACATTCAGAGTAAAAGGAATAGAACTAGCGTATACAGTGGACACGATGCGTGTACGTACCGTAAAAAGGTAAAGGAAGAATTACTAGCCCAAGTTCGCATAGCTGGTGTTTGGAGGGTAGTCCACCACGACGGACGTAACCTGGACACTTCTACCACCGCACCGCAGGCACGTGCGGATACTCATACTAACGAACGGACACGACAGACCACCACCAGATGCATGTATCTAAATAATTCTCTGCGGAGGGAGGAGCTCTACACGTGCAACTGTCCATTA
>NW_021149807.1:3581-4850 GCF_002837175.3 Physeter macrocephalus
TAAGAGGCTTCTTCACAAAGGGGTGGACTTGTGCATGTACGTCCACTCGGTCGACTGCTGCAGGCTGTCCCGACTGCAGACGCACTGCAGGGCTCACAAACATTTGCTTCGCGCGTGTAGTAGATCGCTTGAGTGCAGACAGCAGCAGCTGAAGTGCATTAGGACACTAACTGTACCAGATCGACAGCAGTAGATCACCAGAAGCAACACAGCAACTGGTCAGCAGCGAGAACGATTATTAACACGAGCACCACTAGAGCACATAAGGCAGCAACAGCAGAACAGCGGCACCATCAGTGCATCGCCATGCAGATTGGCCGTGGCCATGGTCAGCAGCAACAGCGACAGAGATGACACCATCAACCATAACAGCAACCCATCCGCCTACCAACCAGTTGGTGAGCCCTAGTTGTTAAGCAGCGCTGGCAGAGTCGACCAGCAGCGCTTGCAGCAGTTTCACCAGCACCCGCTCATCAACAGCAACTGATCGACCTCAAAGGATTAAAAACAGCAAAATACCTTTAGCAGCGGGAGCAGCACGTCATTAGCATCAGCATGTCCTGAGCAGCAACAGCAGCAACAGCACTGGTACCAGCACGTGGCAATCCTAGATCACCAGCCCCCGACTATCTACGACCTCGCTCGTACAATGGAACATGTGTCGCTGTACTGTAACTCTGAAGCACCTGACATGTTCGCTGTATTGGACCAGTTGCTGCCGGTGTGGTGCGGGCTGAAGATGTATACTTATTTGCAGGTGTCGCTTCTTCTGCTACTGTTCCATCTTCGGTCTTAATCCGTTGCTTTTCAGGCATTGCTGTTCGTCTCTCACAAGTGGTGACGGCAAGTAGATAGAGCCCACTGCAGCTGCCACTGCAGCTGCTATGTCGCAATTATCGAGTGTACGGCCTAGTGCACCTAAAGCTTTCCTTTGCTGCTGCTTCTACTCCTCCTGCTACTTCTGCCCTTATGCTACTGGCGTTGCTTCTGCTGTTGCTGTCGCAACGGAGATGCAGGCAGTGTCAATCAACAGGACGAACCCAGCTGCTTCTCATGCCACGTCGCCTTTGCCCCCAGCTGTACCAGTACCAGTGAGTTCACCAGTATCAGCAGCCACTGGCCGCAGCAGCAACTGTAGCACCGATCCCAGTGACACCATCATTGCGAGCAGCAGCAGCACCGGCAGCAGCAATAGCATATGCAACTACAACGACAGCCACTACCTGCTGGAGGAGCTCGCCTGCACTATGCGCATACAGAGGATTAGAA
>NW_021149807.1:5648-6122 GCF_002837175.3 Physeter macrocephalus
CAGCCCTCTCTGCCCGTGACGCCGTGTTAGTAGAGTTTTGTTACTCACGCTGCTGCTTCTGCTGCATCTTTCTTTAGTGGCGTTCCATGGCCTGTACTTTTGTCTGGTTCGTGCAGCGGGGCGCGCGGTGCCCAAGTGTGGTGGTGGAGTTGTTATTGTTGCAGCAGCAGCAGGAACAGTAGTAATAATAGAGTAGTAGTAGTTCTAGTAGTAGTAGTAGAACGAGGACTAGTACTACTACCAGCACTACTACCAGCTGCTGCAGCAGCATACTAGCGCACTACGACTTGCACCAGCCCAGCTGGTGCTGCCGGTAGTCGTAGTGAGTGCTCTATACTGCGGTTTTTGCAGGCAACAACAGCTCTGTTGGTGACAGCACCAGCACGATAGTCTCTGTAGCCAAAAATGGTTCTTTCCTCTTCTTATAGGGCACACTTTTGCCTTGAGCTGCACGTCTTTTCTTCCTTTCTCCTC
>NW_021149808.1:0-487 GCF_002837175.3 Physeter macrocephalus
CTTGGGAGAGCCATGCAGGGACACGGTGCGCATGCAGTATATACACTTCTTCACGAAACAGCACCAGCTGCTTTCGAGACTCTGCCACGCACGTTACAACCACAGACGGATCTACTCCACGGCTAGCAGCAACAATGCAGGCTAACAATCGTCACCGCAGCAGCGCACAGCACCTGCTCCTGCAGTAGAAGCACTAGCAGCATCAGCAGCAGGGCTGGCTGGCATCACTGGCGCCCAATAGAGCAGCCGTCTGCACGGGGCGGCGGCTGAGTGGCCTGCTACTCCTGCAGCGCTGCAGGAGAGGCGTCGCCGCGCTGTAGTTGCTCAACAGAAGGAAGTAGGAACCGGGAACCTGCCACAAAGGGTGCTGCGCGGCACCGGTTGCAGCAGGACTGGAGATACGCATATGTCATGAGACGGACAGTAGGGTGGCTGCTAGTACGCTGGCTGGTGTTGTTGGTCCGGCCTTCGCTGCTTGGAGAAGTGC
>NW_021149808.1:5511-6121 GCF_002837175.3 Physeter macrocephalus
CATCCTTGTTTTGTTCAATTCTCGACGTGATGCAACATCGTAAACACAGTTCACTAAATGGTAATGCGCCTCCGAGGTCTGTTTTGGGATGACAGCACACCGGTCTACATTTTGTGTGATTCCATGCTGCTGCACCAGTCCATACATAACGTATAGCCATCTGCTGCACCATGGTAGTTGTACAAGCATGCAACGGTTATGTGGGACATTTGCTGATCGTAGAATCAAGTCGGAATGACCTTCATTTTGCTTTGAGGGTTTGCATCATGTGTAGCCACTCTGTTCAATAAAAGTCTGCGTCTGAAGAAACATATTCAACAACTAGAGGTTTTTGCTTTTATTCGCAAACGTCTACATTCAGCTTCTTTACTGTAATGAGGCTTGAGGAGAAGTTGTGCAGCTCTGTCGCTGCAATTTACAACCGCGAGCAACTTCTTTGTGACGTGTGCAAATGGTGATGAGAAGACCAAGAGCTTGCTATGGTATTACGAATATCAAAGATAGATCCTACACAAACACGTGTTTCTTGAGAAGTTTTTGCTTGTCATGTGCGTGCATCGTGGCGACAGCAGTACGATGAGCAAGATGGCAAGTACTGCAATGACGCACA
>NW_021149810.1:0-368 GCF_002837175.3 Physeter macrocephalus
CTGCCACAGAGGACAGCTGTTCGACAAGCAGATTCCTGACTGTGCGCCGCAGTTGAGCACCGCGTACTCCACCTTTACAGCTGCGCCGTTCGCTGAGAGGGGAGGTCTGGCGCCAACGGGTCTGGTAAGATTCAAGGGCGGTCATGTGCCCTACGTGTGAAGACAGTGCACTCTTTCCCAGAACATTACAGGAATCTCTGTTCGCGGCATCGCAGCCATTGAGCACTTGCAAACGATTTCTCTCGTATGACGAAAAGGGCGTCGAATCCTCGACCATACTTGCAAGAGATGGAAGAGGGCGTCAGAGGGTGAGAGTGACATTTAAGGACACCGATAAGTGCTGAACAGTCAGAGCCCTCCGAGATGTC
>NW_021149810.1:5259-6117 GCF_002837175.3 Physeter macrocephalus
GCGCATCTGTCATAAAGCGAAAAGCCGCTAGGCGCCATAATCGTCAAATGCTGATGGTCCAAAGGTGGCTGAACGTCTTGTTACATTCTGCATCCGGCTTAAGTGTGGCAGTCGGTTACGCGCATCTACCGTTCCCAAAAACTGTAGTTCCGTAAGTGTCAAAACATTGAAGAGGTAGCGTTTCACCTTCGTGCGTCCACGTGCACTCATATGGATGCCCATCGGTGTACAGGTTGTAGTTAATGTGGTTATATACATGTATATTTCGTTTTCGGTTGAGTCAAAAGTGTTTCAAGAGAACAGGCGGACACGCTGTATTGCACCAGTTCCTGCACGTAGTGATAGCTCTTATCATCGTCCTGCTCGTTATTTTGTATTACAGTATCCAGGGCACTACCACTAGCCACAACGTGCGCTGACAGTGGCACATGCGCGCACATGTAAAAGGGGTCATATGTTTTGGCATACTGTCAATATTCAATGTAAACAAGTGAGGTTTAGCGCCAGACTTTTGATGTGTTTGCCATCGAGCCTAAAGCGTACCACAAGAGCGCGAATGGGTTTCCGTTGGAACCTGGCAACGTGCCAGTATGATACATACACGCCTCGAGAAAAGTCTCTGTGGGTCTCGCCCAACTTCTGCGAGCAAATGAAAAGACTTTCTCGACCGCTCACTCTCAGTCTCTCGCCAGCAGCACATAGCTCGCCGCGGCAAAAACATCCGACACCCACCAGCAGCAACAGACAAGAAACGTGTTACGCTCCTGTACTGCTATTTGAAAAGCCAGGGAAGAGAGGGCTCCCGGCCAAAGGGCCGAGCTCACGTGAATATCGGCACTGTGCAAACTGCCGATGCAT
>NW_021149811.1:0-3572 GCF_002837175.3 Physeter macrocephalus
CATAGTGACCTTCATGCACTACTTGCCTGAGGGTTCAGGGAAAGCCCCTACACGCGTCGATTCCTGAATGGAATATCTGAACGGTACTTTGCTCTTGTGCAACACTACAGTGTTCCCTTTATGTCTATAGGGCGCCGGGAGGGCTCCTGCACGGTATCGAAAAGAGAGCGTTCCTCTAGGAAAACTCCCCTCCCCTCCCAGAGCCATGCTACTTGGGAAGAGAACACGAGCAACCGCACTGCTGGAGGCCGCACTTTCAGCTCTCCCACGGGGACAATAACGCTCTTGCCTTTAGGTGACTCATATCAAAATGGAACCCGGCACATGTACTTGTAGTTTCTGACCGATGCAAAGAGACACAGGCAGCACCCAGGACGTTCACTGATCCAGCGTTGGCACCAAGGGAGTCCTGCACGGGCTGAATGACTTCAACGACGTAAGTCCCGGGCATAGGTCAGAGGGGCCTTGTATCTCAGAAAACCCGAGGGGGCGTTCCGGGGCCAAGGGTACGTTTGCCAGGCTACCTCTGAAGTCGGCTCTCTGCTAGGCGGAGAGAGACGGCAGATAAGTGTTCCCGGGAGGAACCGTAAACGCAGTGCCTGTTCCATGGCAGCCGTGGTTCAGCAGTGGTGTACCCCTTTGCATTTGCGATACACCTACGACCTGCTCGGCCTGTGCTCGGGAGGACTTTGGAAAGCTGGGCAATCTAGATGGGCGACGAAGAGAGCAGAGGGTTGCCTTTCATTCTTCCTGCAGAGAAATGATCCCCAGGGCCTAGGTACCTGTATTTGGTTAAGGGGCCTACGAAGACACGTTGGGTACACAGTGTCTTGCCATGCGACGTGCTGAGGACCCAGGAGCCCTACGAGACCTGAAGAGCACACTAGCGTTAAGCCACTGCTTTGCCTAAGGCTTCTGGGCCAATGCTGCCGGCCTGGCAGCATTGTGGCTGCCTTTCCTGGACCTTGTTTCGATCTTCGTGATCAGGGCACTTTGCCCTTTATTTGACGTCAAGGGGGCTCTGGCATGCCTCAGGCAAGGAAGTGGAAACACCATTTTCCTTTCATGTCAAACACCCTTTCCCCTGAGGCACATTCCAGCATGCAAGCAAAGACTAACCGAACATTGTATGTAGGCACCTTTGAGGCTCCGTGGATTCTTCGTTTACCTAGGGAATTTCTACGTTTCTCCTGAGGTCCCAGTATCAACGTTGAAGCCAGCCCACGGACGACGTGTAGTTTCTCAAGAACCAAGGGAGACAGAGGAAGCACTCACTGTGGTCCCTTCTCCGAATAAGTTTTTAGGCAGGGAGATGTGCACTGTGCCAATGACATAAGCGATTTAAGGCGCTGGGTAGATCTAGGTGTCCCTGAACCTGCCAAAAGGCTCGCAGGGTTCCGGAGGAATGTGTTCATTATCCCGGCCGCATGGAAAGTCGACGTTCCGCTTGGCAGCCAGCGGCGGGCGGTATGGGAAAGCCAGAGTGAACACTAAGCACAGAGCTGGTCCATTGCAGCTCCGGGTCGGCCCTGAGAGCCACTGGCATTGCAGCGCAGACTTTCTAGACCTGTGTTCGGGGCACATTGGAAAGATTGGTCACTCCACGAATGCCACGAAGAAAACCGTGTGTTGCCTTTCACGCTGCATTCAAAGAGAGGAGCCGGAGTACCTAGGGAGCAGAACGGTGCTCGATGGTCCCACAAGAGTCATTGAGTACACCGTGTTCTTCCCAGGGACATGGTGAGGCAGCGGGAGTCCTAGGAATAGCCTACTGGCCTGAACGGACTACTTTCCCTAAGGGTCCATGGAAATCGTTGGTATGCGTCAAATCGTGGATGGAAACCCGGCCATTACGTTGAGCCAGGGGGACAGGTCTGGCTTTCCCGTTGTGGGAAGAGGGCTGCTGGAGGCCTCCTGCAACGAACAGGAAACAATCTGTGAATCCCGGAAACCTGCCTTTCCCTCAGTCGGCCTGGCCACTGCGAAGGGAGGACGGGCAACAACATTGTTTTTCCCTTCAATTTCAGGCGGCCAGTGTCCTGCTCTCCCGTGGGGAAAATAAGGCTTGTCTCATTGGGTCCCTAGGGCAGCCTAGACCGAGCACAGGTACGTGTAGTTACTGACCAAAAAAAGCAGACGCAAGCAGCACTCTGCACCTTTCCCCGATCCCACTTTGGCACCAAGGGAGTCCTGCACGGGCTGAAGGGCGGGACGGACGTCATTCCTTAAGAAGTTAGGCCAAGGTGTCCTTTGATCTTACAAAAGCTGAGGCCGTGTTGCAGGGGCCACAAGTGTGCTTGTCAGGCTGCATCATCGAAAGTCGACTTGCCTGCTTGGCGAGCCGAGGGCGGCTTGGGGTTCCCACTAGGGAACACTCAGCGGCGGGTTGTCTCATTGCAGTTCTGGTTCAGCCGTGGAGCCCACTTGCAGTCCACCTAAGACCCGCTAGACCTGTGCTCGGGAGGACTTCCGAAAGATTGGCAACGCAACGGGGCAACAAAGAGAGCAGTGCTTTGCCTTTCACTCTTCATTCCAAGAGATGATCCGAAGGGCCTGGGACCCTGCAGCTTGGTAGGTCGCCTGAGAGGTGGCATCCGGGACACATTGTGTTTCCCTGCCTCGTGGTGTGGACGCGGGACTCCCAGGAGTCCTGAAAAGCACACTAGCGTTGAGCCACTGCTTCGAGCAAGGCTTCCTGGGAAATGCTGCATGGCTGCCCGGCATGGGGGGGATGCAATGGCTGGACCTGGCCTGCAGCTTGGCGCTCAGTGTAGTTTGGCTTTGAGGTGGAGGGGGCTCAGGGATGCATCAGGAATGGAAGGGGAAACACACGAAGGGACTTCCCGCTGTCCTTCACCCAGACTTTCCAGAATGCAAGAATGGACTGACAGAGCTCGGTATTTCAGGCCGCGTTCAAGTCCAACGATCCTTCTTTCCAGTTGGGAGGTACTACATTTCTCTTAAGGTCCCAATCTCAAAGTTGAACACAGGCCACATACGGAGAGTTTCCCATGAAGCAAAGGGACACAAGGAGGTGTGTGACACCTTCCAGAATAATTTTGTAGCCAGGGAGTTGTGCACTGTGCGCGTGGCATAAAATGTGAAAGGTCTTCAGTAGATTTGGGTGTCCGTGAACCAGCCAAAAGCCCAGCGGTGTTCAGGGGGAAACTGCCCGTTTTCCAGGCGGCATCGAAAGTCGAGTTACTGCTTGCCAGAGAGAGCCGCTCGGTAGGTACACTCAGCATGAACACTGCGCAGCGTGTTTCTCATGGCCCCTCAGCGTCAGCACTGAGAGCCAGCGCCTGGCATTCCACCTCAGGCCTCCTACACCTCCGTTCAGGGGCACTTTTGAGTGTCTTGGCTATCTAGCTCTGCAACCAAGAGAAGAGTGTGTTGCCTCTCCCTCTGCATTCCAGGAGGTCACCCGGAGGAATTTGCTCGCGGAACGGTGCTCAGGGGGCCAAGAAGAGTTTCGGTACACCTTGTCCTTCCCAGGGACACGGGGAGGCAGCGGGAGTCCTAGGAAAAGGCATAGTGACCTTCATGCACTACTTGCCTGAGGAGTCAGGGAA
>NW_021149813.1:0-4142 GCF_002837175.3 Physeter macrocephalus
ACGTTCGATGTACCGTCGAAATCGCAGGATGATTCTGAATCAGATGGGGCTGAACGGCCACGTTCCCTCGCGTGAAACTTGAAGTAACAGGGGAATTCCCCAATAACGGAAAAATCACCTAGAAACGCCCACGGTGGTAGTCACCATGCAAAGACATATACACCACAAAGACAGGCGTCTTCTTTCTATATATATATGCACGTCTTGCTGCCTTTCGTCGTCTGCATTTACAGCAGAAGGCGCTCTTTCTCAATGGAGCGTACAAGTAAAGCAAATACACGAGCAGTGGGACAGGAGCAGTGGGACAGGAGCAGTGGGAAAGGCGCCAAATCGTCAACTGTCTTCGTGCTTAAAATACCAAGCACCCCTTCTCAAAAGGGGGCTACGACGGGGAACAGATACAGGCACAGCAGAAGTCACCAAATCGCCGACAACGCTGACCACCGAAGCCAGAACAACGACTTTGAAGCAGCCCCAGCAGAACGGCGGTTTCCGACATCAGCAGGCGCAGCAAGGCAGCGGCAGGCCAGCAGCACCGTGCTTAAAATACCAAGCACCCCTTCTCAAAAGGGGGCTACGACGGGGAACAGATACAGGCACAGCAGAAGTCACCAAATCGCCGACAACGCTGACCACCGAAGCCAGAACAACGACTTTGAAGCAGCCCCAGCAGAACGGCGGTTTCCGACATCAGCAGGCGCAGCAAGGCAGCGGCAGCCCAGCAGCACAAACCAAACTTTTCTCTGCATGCAAGTGGGAGGCAAACGTGCAATCGCGCTCACGAAGCACGAGCTGCAGTTACCTAAAAGACTGCCCCGCGGATCCCCGGAATGCGACGTGAAAACGAAACTGATGACCCCATGGTCGCACCGGGTAGACTAAGAGTTCACTCTTGAAAAACTGGAGCAGTCGTCGTAATACTGCCAAAACCACTGCTCGGCAGGAGTTACATTCAACAGCAGTAGAATACGAAGGACGCAGGATAAAGTAGTGAACACGGTGCCTATGTTGTCAGGAAACTTCACAAACGTGGTGTAGACGGTCCTGATATGGAGCACGTACAGCTTTGAGATCAGCGGGTATCTCGGCAAGCATCACTGCAGGCCCTGACTGCGGCACACATTCTTCTCAAAAAAAGTAAAGATATCGAGGGGCAAAAAGAGATACGCATACACTGCTGTTCAGGTGTCACGCCTCCTCTTGAACATAGAGTGCACAACGCTCCAAGTGTGCATTCCTCTGGTCACTTCACCGCGTCACAACGCAGGTGACACGAAGTCCTTTACGGCAGAGTGGTCTGGTTGAAGCTCTTCCGCAAAGCGTCACGTTATCGGGAAACCAAAATGTCGTGGACGCGGCAAAATTCAGGACATCTACAAAAAAGCTCTTTCTAAAACGGCGGGGAACTGCACAATATGAAGAAACCAATGCGACTCCAGGACTATACTACTTGGGAACACATCCATTCAACACACTGTGACGGGACCATACGCTATTTTCTGGAGAGCGAAGGTGGATCAAAATTCTGACTGTCTTCAGCCTACGTAGACTCACTGGCAAGAAGTTAGATACATGGATATACATAGGACCACGCAGGGCAAAACTACAGAAATACACAAGACAGCTTACTCACACTTTCCTACAGGTACACAAATGCACCGACGGTTAAAAAAACCCAGCATTTTTGCCACCCAGGCGTTCCGGCATCCACCAAATGACGTTTCTCGCCCGTCTATATAAGATGGACCGGGTATTCTAAACTCGCTTTACCGAAAACACAGGAGCCACCGGACGTACCCTGTGGATGAACACGGCATCGAAAAGAACAGCTCAGTAGTCTCGTGCACAACCAACTAGAAAATCTTACAAGACGAAACCGTGCACTGAAGACACACTTGCACAGCCTCCAGTGCCGCCAGTTTCCATCGTATCCCTACAGCGGATGTCGCTACGACCTGCAGTCATCGTTGCGCGCAAATAAGCCTGTTTTTTCGACATGCACTACCCCCCATATCGCAGTTCCTCACAAATGTGTAGTACTGTGTCTCCCTGCCTTCTCTGCAGCTTAAAGATCGATATATGCCGCCTTCTCTCCTTAAAATGCTCGTTCACTGACCAAAGCTGCACGTGGACGCGACATCTACTTTCCGTAGTCACCGATCTTGTGCAGAGTGTGGTGGAATCGTACTTTAAGGTAGTGAGCACAAGTTTGCCTTCACTGTTGCCTGGGGCAAACAAGATATACTTTCCGTAGTCACCGATCTTGTGCAGAGTGTGGTGGAATCGTACTTTAAGGTAGTGAGCACAAGTTTGCCTTCACTGTTGCCTGGGGCAAACAAGATATACTTTCCGTAGTCACCGATCTTGTGCAGAGTGTGGTGGAATCGTACTTTAAGGTAGTGAGCACAAGTTTGCCTTCACTGTTGCCTGGGGCAAACAAGATATACTTTCCGTAGTCACCGATCTTGTGCAGAGTGTGGTGGAATCGTACTTTAAGGTAGTGAGCACAAGTTTGCCTTCACTGTTGCCTGGGGCAAACAAGATATACTTTCCGTAGTCACCGATCTTGTGCAGAGTGTGGTGGAATCGTACTTTAAGGTAGTGAGCACAAGTTTGCCTTCACTGTTGCCTGGGGCAAACAAGATATACTTTCCGTAGTCACCGATCTTGTGCAGAGTGTGGTGGAATCGTACTTTAAGGTAGTGAGCACAAGTTTGCCTTCACTGTTGCCTGGGGCAAACAAGATATACTTTCCGTAGTCACCGATCTTGTGCAGAGTGTGGTGGAATCGTACTTTAAGGTAGTGAGCACAAGTTTGCCTTCACTGTTGCCTGGGGCAAACAAGATATACTTTCCGTAGTCACCGATCTTGTGCAGAGTGTGGTGGAATCGTACTTTAAGGTAGTGAGCACAAGTTTGCCTTCACTGTTGCCTGGGGCAAACAAGATATACTTTCCGTAGTCACCGATCTTGTGCAGAGTGTGGTGGAATCGTACTTTAAGGTAGTGAGCACAAGTTTGCCTTCACTGTTGCCTGGGGCAAACAAGATATACTTTCCGTAGTCACCGATCTTGTGCAGAGTGTGGTGGAATCGTACTTTAAGGTAGTGAGCACAAGTTTGCCTTCACTGTTGCCTGGGGCAAACAAGATATACTTTCCGTAGTCACCGATCTTGTGCAGAGTGTGGTGGAATCGTACTTTAAGGTAGTGAGCACAAGTTTGCCTTCACTGTTGCCTGGGGCAAACAAGATATACTTTCCGTAGTCACCGATCTTGTGCAGAGTGTGGTGGAATCGTACTTTAAGGTAGTGAGCACAAGTTTGCCTTCACTGTTGCCTGGGGCAAACAAGATATACTTTCCGTAGTCACCGATCTTGTGCAGAGTGTGGTGGAATCGTACTTTAAGGTAGTGAGCACAAGTTTGCCTTCACTGTTGCCTGGGGCAAACAAGATATACTTTCCGTAGTCACCGATCTTGTGCAGAGTGTGGTGGAATCGTACTTTAAGGTAGTGAGCACAAGTTTGCCTTCACTGTTGCCTGGGGCAAACAAGATATACTTTCCGTAGTCACCGATCTTGTGCAGAGTGTGGTGGAATCGTACTTTAAGGTAGTGAGCACAAGTTTGCCTTCACTGTTGCCTGGGGCAAACAAGATATACTTTCCGTAGTCACCGATCTTGTGCAGAGTGTGGTGGAATCGTACTTTAAGGTAGTGAGCACAAGTTTGCCTTCACTGTTGCCTGGGGCAAACAAGATATACTTTCCGTAGTCACCGATCTTGTGCAGAGTGTGGTGGAATCGTACTTTAAGGTAGTGAGCACAAGTTTGCCTTCACTGTTGCCTGGGGCAAACAAGATATACTTTCCGTAGTCACCGATCTTGTGCAGAGTGTGGTGGAATCGTACTCCAAGGTAGTGAGCACAAGTTTGGCCTGGTAAATCATTTAGCAAAGTTGACTGGTACGGCTTTGTCGACCATTCGAAGACAACCGGAAAGGTGCCCAAGATGCAGGTGGACATTCGCCTGAGACGTGCCTGCCGTTTTCTACACGTCTTGTACATTTTCGTTGCGCACACGTGTCTGCTGTGTACCTACGAATACCTGTGTGCGCATACACGTAGGCACACTGTCTTCCGTGACGT
>NW_021149813.1:5876-6111 GCF_002837175.3 Physeter macrocephalus
GCAATTATCTTAGACACCACGTAGATTCCCACATATACAAACGTGCATATGTACTAAAATGCGCACAGGAAAAGATTCCAAGGGAGAAACTGCGCAGGCGCTCACTATCTAAACTTTCCTCGACCGCTTAAGTTTGACGTGTTACCCGAGCAGCTATCTATGTTTGGATTCAGACGCCACGTACGTCTGGAAGTCCGGCCGTACAGGCTTTCACTCACATTGTTAAACTTAGGCA
>NW_021149814.1:0-979 GCF_002837175.3 Physeter macrocephalus
GCTTTGTTTCGTGTGCCTGTATATGAGTATCATCACAGGACCGCGAAGTGGTGGGAAATAGTGAAGAGTTCGTGGCCGATGTGAGTACGTGGCTTGGTAGCCGCACACGTCGTGCTAATCAACGACGCTCGGGTTGAATTTTTTTTTGTTGTTCCGAAGGCGTGCATCACGTAGTAGAGTTAAAAAAAAAGCCACGATGCACCAGCACATAAGCATGTATATATACATAGAGAGAGAGAGACAGGCGAATCACTCCGGCGCGGCTGTGCGCACGGCACTGACGGTTCGTTTCTAGGAGAGCCGAGGGAGGAAGTCTGTTTCCTTTTTGCTTTAGTCGAAGATGCTGCCCCTCCGTATGCTACTCGGCTCGCGTATTCGCCGCTCTGTAGTTGCTGCAGGCAAGAAGCGTCGACAGGGTGTGCGCTGCGCGCGACTTCTGCGGGCGAGTCTGTTGTGTTCTCGTAGCAACCGCCGCGTGCTCTGAGCAGAAGCGCGCATTTTTTAAAACCCGTAGAATGGTATCCTTTCGCGCGCACACACAGACATACGCGTGTGTCTGTACGCCCTGATTTCGGCAATTTTACGTATGTGTGTTTTTGTGTGTAACTCCCATTATGTGTTCTGAGAGGATGCTTGAGACAAAAACATAGGGTGGGAGAGACACAAACGTAGAATGAGAGACACAAACTTAGTTTCTGTTGGCTTGTATGCTCCGAGCCTCTTGAGAGTACGCATGCGTAGTAAAATATCTCTTTCTTTCACTTCTACTGCTGCAGCAGCTGCTACTACAAGCGGAAGCGTAAAATACCCCTGTATCTGTGTATCACTGCACTTACGTGCACAGGTTCAGTATTTCACTACCTAGCCTCAATGCCTGCTCTGCCTACACGTACGCGTTGCTTCAGGACACGTCTTTTGAACAGGCGTGCAAGTGTGAGTATGTGTACACATATACCATCATACGCACATATGCATATAC
>NW_021149814.1:5807-6111 GCF_002837175.3 Physeter macrocephalus
GACGTATGTATACACACCTGTACACCGTGAGCACGCGGCTGCATCTGCTTGATTCTATAAACCCGTCCAGTGCAAGAGGGTGCGTTGGCATTGAACGGCAGATGCGCGGCAATACAAGCTTTTATGCAAAAACGTTTGCACAAATGAGAAAGAAAGCATTAAATAGAGGACAACGGTCTTTCTCCCTTCTTCTCTGTATCAACACACGTAATCATTTCTGCTTCGAGCAGAAGAAGCCCGTTGAGTTACAGAAACGTTTTCTCCCTAGACATATATATATATATATATAAATAGTGGAGAGGAC
>NW_021149815.1:0-211 GCF_002837175.3 Physeter macrocephalus
GTGGCTGAGTCCGACTCGGGGGCAAACACTGGCAGAGAGACGACGTTAATAAGAAGGAGATTGTTTGCAGTGATAGGGAAAGCACTCAATACGAACCGGCGTACGACACTAACAAGATGTGTGTTTCTTGCTATCCACACACATGTATGTACATGTGCACGTCAAAGTCGGTATGTGGTCATCAGTGTTTGCAGTGTATGTGCACCGTCTG
>NW_021149815.1:1079-2601 GCF_002837175.3 Physeter macrocephalus
ACGCTTATGGGGGACAGTTTTCGGACCATGTGTAACACGCGAACGTGACTGCTATTCCATGCATTCTACTGTTTGCAAATACTATGGCGCAGCTACGTACAACTTGTTGCAGCCTGTCACTGCCACAGTTAATAGGCATGCTCATAATTTTTCATACCCCCAGTGCATCGGTTTATAACTGTGTACTGATAACTGTTTGGCAATTATTGCAGTGTACCTGTATGTGCCTTATGTCTTATGGCGTGGAGCGGTGATTTGAGACAAATCCCTCTGCAAGCCTTTTTGATAAACTGGCAGTGTATCTTTTAATGCTACTCTTAGCAGGTTTACTAGGAAAAGGAGCACCTGCTTCAGCTATGCGTTGACAACAGGTTAAAAATAGAGGCCGTGACAACAGGTTCGATGTTTCTTCTGCGAAGCCGTTGTGATTTGAAGTCGTACCTGCCTTGTGTGACAGGGGACATGACCACTGGAGTAGCTAACTAGTTAACACTTTCTATGGTGCCCGGGCACGTGCGTGCACGTGGTACTGCGTAAGTGTACAATCATGTGCAGCAAAGTTGGCGATTAAGGTGGTTACACCCCTTACGCATGCCGCTCGGTAGTCTTATCAACTTATCTGCTAAGACGGAAAAGACTCTCTATTTCAGGCTGGTAGCACTGCGGTTCCTGTCTCCTCCTCGTCCTTCTGCCGTCGACTGAAATTTTTCCCGTGCTTCCGGCTTCTTAGATTCTGTGGAAACTGCATAGTGGAAATCCTGAGCAGTAGAACCATATAGAAGGTGCTCCTACGTTTCTGTAGTCCAATTTTGTTGCTATTAAAACACTGAAGCTTATTTTGCAGTGACCCCGACGACATGGGGCCGAGACAGTCACATTGGGGATTGCCAGCTCGTGGCTCCCCAACATCGAGTGTGGCTCTGCTTTCCGCAAGCGCGTGGGCCGGTACCGTCCACTGGCAGGTCATCCGTGTCGTGGCATCGCCTGCTCTTCACGTTTGCATCTCCACGTAGAGATAGACACATGCCTATATGTATGTACGCGTGTGCAGACGGATGTGTGTATAGGTTTTGCTTGTGCTGATGCGTAACCAAGAGACTGTACACACTAAGGTAAAGCAACTTGTGACTCTGGCGTTCACAATTTTGCGCTCTCACAGGTGGCTGAATCCGTCACTTTCAGCCCACCTCCGTAAGGTGGGACTGCGAAATGTTTACTTTCTCAGTGGGCGACGTTATAACCAGAACCCGTGCACGTCGTCCTCCTGTTGTGGCCGGGGCATCTTACTGCACCAAGCATATCTGTCAGTCACGGCGCACGTCACGATACAGCGCCGGCTGACCCATTCTACACATATACGTACACATGTGTACACATACCAGTGCGTTACACACGGTTTTGAGCACTCTGTATGATGCTTGCATCTGCGTATTTGAAGAGCTATCCGCACACGTGCATACACATACCCCACATTCGAGCCGTCGAGGTTTCAATCCGCGTGGGACAGTTCATAGGCTCGTTG
>NW_021149815.1:2978-4417 GCF_002837175.3 Physeter macrocephalus
AGGGACAAAAGGTACCGGCACTGCTCGTAACGGAAAGGTGAATCCAGGAAGCATGACAGAGAAGAACTGATTTGCAAAAATGGGAAATAAATTAGGCAAGCAGGTACCGGAGGCGACCTTCTGTGTAGTCACTTGCATGACGTGTACCCCGTTCTGGGCCCACACCACAGTATTCTGATCTAGTTAGAGATGTGACGTGTAGTTCAAGTCGAATTTCACGGAGAACTGGCAAAGGCTTGCGATATAGGAGACCAGAACGACAGCTTTTCGCAATGTGCTTTGCGTGGGAAGGAGCGAAAGTGTGACATGCAGTCCTTTCTGCATTATGGGGGGCAGTGCGGTAGGAGGGGGTTTTATGGGATAGAAGCAGTTGAAACTTATTCGCCCTTCAAATCCGTAGAAACACATTAACGTACACACACCTGCGTATGTACACACGTGTAAAGTTTGTGGCCCGCTCACCGGAGAGGGAACCATGAGCCTCAGGTGCCCCAAAGTAAGTGTTATGAAGTCAACTTTCCACGTGATACACACAGATGAGCATATCAATACACCTAGCAACACTCATATATATACGTGTATGCATGCACGTCTTTGCGTATCCAGCTAACTCTTTACCTATAAAAAGGAGTGCGCATCTACAGATACAACGAAATAGGAACACTTCGTGTGCGGAGCAGCCGCCTAGGCACACGCCTGCGTGACCACGATTACAAAATAATACATGAATTCAAAAGTAGATACACGTGCAGCGTGTGTATACTTAGGGGTGTACATACAGAAAAGCTGTAGAACTATAACCCATCTGCTTACATACACACATGTGAGGGGTTCCCTCACAATACCGGAGAAACATGCACAGAATATACACAAAAGGGAGGTTAACACACACTTGTCTCCACACTCATGCACGTCTGTGTGCATATATGCACGGTATACACCCGTTCACTTCCATGAGAGAACCGCCTACACACAAGACTTCACACACGCGCACTCGTCAGTACGAAGCTGTTTACATAAACGCGTATGTGCAAGTAAGAAGACCGCAGCTTACTTCTGTACAGGCCTATATCAAGACGTTACCTAGAACTGTGCGCACACATACACGTCGGGTACACAAGCGCGGGGGTGAAATGCGTCCTGTTGGCATTTTCGTGTCTATGCACTACCTCCCTTCTGTATGAGGAGGCTCTTTCGCCTAGTATCACTATGTTCCCTTCAGCACACTTGATGATACACCATATTCGCAAGTATTTTCCGTTTGCTTTAGCAAGGTTGTACGTGATGTATTCGCGCCGATCCTGTGGTGCTTTTGAGTAATGTCGGTGCATCTTCTGGATAACAAAGTAGACATTTATCTCTCACCGCGATGCCCTCTGCAGTTGTAGAAGTAAAACTTCCGGTAACTCTTCTATATCTTGAATGTGAATAGAGGAATG
>NW_021149815.1:4588-6109 GCF_002837175.3 Physeter macrocephalus
GTGAATAGAGGAATGTTCACTAGAGATTTACACGTCTGCCTTTGCAGATGGGCAGCTGCTGCTTCAGCGACAAACGAAGCATGCAGTACTAACACACGTGGAGCCGACCAGAGTCCCGCGCCGGCAGCTCGTCCCCGCAGGCCCTGACACTTCTACGCAGCCTTCGAGCTTATTTTCGTACATTTTCTCGGCTTCTTCATTCCTATTTCCGTTGTAATCTACGTAGAATAGAGTGAGTGCCTTTGTCAAAATCACCTCTGGCTTTTGCGGCTAACTGCCGCCGTCTGTTCCCGTCTCTGTTGCACATGTGTACAAGGAATACAAAGGGGGGTTTGCGTTTGGTTGCTGGCTGGAGTGACTTCACTTTCTGGTAGGTCCTCTGTGGTCGACTGTTTCATCGAGAGTGACTGCAGAGAATTAGCCTGCCTCGCCTGTGAGTGGTAAATTTCCCCCCTGGGATCCATGTCTCGTGGGCTTTGCAGATGAAACTGGTGACTTTCTTTTCCGCTCACCATATTTTGCCCCCCCAGGTGAGCCCGTCTGTAATTTGTCTTGCTTCTGCGCTTACGTAGCTGATGTATCCTCTGGAGCTCCTGCACATTCGCTTCGCTGTATCTTTCTCCCTCATGTAGCCGTCTCGTTTCCCTACACCTAGTGACTGGCAATTTTTCTTTGCAGTGGCCGGCCGCTCCTCGCTTCGCCTTTCATTCATCTGCTTGGCGGATTCAGACGCCTGCTTGTGGAGATCGTGACAACGCTCAGTATTTTAAGGAGTGTAGCGTGAATACGGAACCCATAGAAAGAGACCTCTCCTGCACAGAGAAGCCTATATCCCAAGGATTACTTCGTCATTTTTTTTCATTGACTGCCAGGGAGATTTACAAACTGTCTATGTTGCCACTATTACATAGCGTCCTGTGGTGCACTATAGGTATTTCCTGGTTCCTCAAACGTAGTCTGTACTATGGTCTACAATATGCAACTGTTGAGGCTACACAAAATGTGTAGGTAGTTGCGCATAACGAGAATTGTATAATGCCACGCGTTTATTTCTTGTCTGAAGGACGTATCATTACGTGTACACATAGTGATTCCACTTTCGTCTGCACGTGTAAACCGTTCAGTGCTTGACGGGCAACTCACGTGTGTATATCCGCCGCTAGCTCTACTTACGATTTTGCAGACGAATACTTGAGTGTTTCGTGATTGTCTGTGGACCGCTTCGTGGAACGTTAGCGACACACCTGATTACGTTCTGCAAAACAGAGCGCACCCATCATCATAGGCCCGGACCTTCCCCCATCGAAGTCCTGTTCAATCTCCTAATCTGCTGCTTGTACGCCGGATGTAGTAAAACAGGGCGTACCTGGGGCAGTTCGTCCACATTTAAATATATGTGAGGCCAGCATTACCAGCGATGAGTGTGGGGACAGTGGTGCCGGGAACCCACCGGGAGGACAGTTTTCTCTCTTGTATTCGACCTTTCCCTTTTGCCACTTGCCTGCGTTGAAGTTGATTTTT
>NW_021149816.1:0-198 GCF_002837175.3 Physeter macrocephalus
AGAAGTTGTTCCCCGACATAGTGTTTCGGCTGAGGCTTCTGGAACGGGTTGTCATGCACCTGCTGCTTTTCCCGGAGTCCATCTTCCACAGGCAGCTGTCGTGCCCGACGAATAAGGAAATTATAACAAAGAGCAAGCGTCGAGTACGCCAGTCTAGACGCACCCCTTCAGTCGTAGGCGCCATATATATATATATAT
>NW_021149816.1:1938-3996 GCF_002837175.3 Physeter macrocephalus
AAGCTGTTACGTGCGGGAAGGACGATGCATTCCTATCTGTTCGAAAGACATTAGTGTCATCACCCAAAAGACCATTTTCTTTCACGACAACTACACAGCAGTACAATCGTCATTTATAACTCCTGTGGTGCCGTATGCATCTCGAGACAAATACAGTTCTCCTCAACTAATGCGTATGTGCATATGTATAGATGTGTTTGTGCATCTGGGTGATGAATATTTTATTACTCGTGAATTGATGTATATGCGCAGCTGGTTTGTACAAAGCTCTACCATTTTGCGCCTACGCGCGCGTAAGGTGCGTGTGGTTCCCTGTCCGTACACAGAGAGACATTTTCTGTTTGCTGAAGCATGAGTGTAGAAATGTGTGCATATATATATTTATCCATATGTGTATTTGTATGCTTTTCTCTATCTCGTGGGTATGTATGCGAGTTACTATGTGCATTCATCTGTTTGATTGTGTTCGTACGTGTCCCTATCACTTGATGTGTAGCGGGGGAAGACCTGCGCCAGACTTGTTACAACTGGCATTGCTCACGCGGTGTCGGCGTTCGTACATTTCTTGGACTGTACATTTGTACGTCTGTGTGAGAAGATATATGCACACTATGCTGATGTGCTTAGGCCTGCACGTACACGTATATAAATAAAGAAACGTACACGTAAGTATGCGTACATATGTATAACGGTGTTCATGAGTGCATCGGGCGTATTCGTAAGTACACGTTTGCCGTCCTTTACCAAGACAGACACAATGATTGGTCACGTGTTTGAGGTGCGTACCTTCTGAGATATGGGTAGAAAGCGCATGCATTGGAATGTAAAAGTGCTGTACATGTATAGGGGTATGTGTTCTTTTCAGAATTGTGTATGTGTGTGTATATGTGTATGTATATACATGAGAAGACAAGACTCGTTAAAATCCTATGCGTAGAAAGCGCATGCATTGGAATGTAACCGTGCTGTACACGTGTAGGGGCACGTGTTCTCGTTAGTAGCGTGTATGTATGTGTGTATATATACATACATGAAAAGACTCGATAAAATCCTATGCAAGCATATGCGTATTTATACGAGTGTATGGAAGGTATAAACATTTCAAGGCTTTTGTGCATGTATATATATATATATATATATATATGTACGCTTGTTTACACGTATCGATCTAACCGGAGCCGCAGATGCATGCATGTAAAGACGTGACATTTTCCAGGGCACCGTGCTGTGTCTACCGACGGTAAAAAGAAGACAGTACACAGCATCACCGCGCTTCGGGAGTTAAGGAGGACTCTGTGAACGTCGTGAGTGAAACAACCTTTGCTTGCCTACGGATCAGTGCTGCCGTTTCAGACGCGTACGTAAGAATATACGTACAAAGCTCTTGTGTCAATACTACATGCGAACGGCTTTCCTTCTTGATATATGGCGAGCGCGCCAGTGGGAGGTGGCTCCTCCGTAGGCTGCAACTCACGTAACGCCCTCGAAAAAAAAGTGTCTCAATTTTTGGGGGAAGAAGACTGCGAGCACTTGCGTGTCTACACATGCTTGTATGTTCTATGAGGGTACAGTTCACGTAGGTGTACAGTTGTATGCGTGAGTAGGGATGCCTGTATTGTCGCACACGTACGTTCCTGTCAATGTATGTGTGTGTGTGTGTGGAAATGTAACCATAGAGTTTTGCACACCGCACGTGCCCGTTTGCACAGTTGTGTATGTTCATAAGTCATCTCCCAATATATATGTGTATATATTCGTCTGGAACTGTAAAGATGTTCAGGGTGTGGAGATGTCTAAAATGATCACACGTGTCCCTTGTAGTGCATGGTCACACCGTCTTCCATGGTGTCGATTGTACAGCAGTTGCAGATACGCTCGCCCATCAATACACTGTGGTAACGCCGCGGCAAGCTCTATTAATCAAAGAGCGTCCGTGCCGTGGGGAGTACGGTATAATAGTGTTGAGGGGTCTTTCAAAACATGCACACCTTTGTTTCTCGGTAGTTACTAAAGTCCTTTCCACCAGCTGTGGGTGGATCGCCTACTAGCATCAATTCG
>NW_021149816.1:5423-6107 GCF_002837175.3 Physeter macrocephalus
CTCCTACGTCAAAAGCAGGATCAATTTGTGACTGGACAAGCATATTACGATTTTGAACCAGAATCGCAAGAAGCAAACGTATGCCTACCATACGAGGGCTAGAAGAAGACGGAAAGGGAGACGGTTCTTCGTTCGCTTCTGGCGAAACTTCCGCTGCTGGGCCGTGCAAAGGGTACACTTCAGTTACGGGCATCAGATGACGCCGGTAACTAGAGCGGCATTGACGTGTACGGAGCAAACAAAGAACCCACAGATATATATGTACGTAGGAGTGTTTGGTGAACTAATTATTATGGTTTCACTGAAAAGCACCGCTTATCGTGGAACTCCCACCGTTCTACTCTCGCCACCTACAAGTTGTAGGTATCCACAGGGGCGCTCCATGACTCGCCCACGTCGATCTGTTACTTTGTCGAGTTCTCTCTCGCTCCGCGAGTTCCTCTACAATGCAGCACTTTTTTCAGTTTGAAGGCATCGCACGCAGGACAGTGCCTGTAGGCAGAGAGAAGGAGGTTTGTGAAATGTACTTCAACTTTAAAAGGCACAACCAGATTTTCCGGGGCAGTCTTGCCAAAGATGCACATATTCGCAATACTGCCTCCCTCGATCTCCGTCACGCCCCCCATCCATAGTTGGGGTGCAATCCCAGGCCACAAAGATTTCTTTTCTAGAATAGGCCGGCTA
>NW_021149820.1:0-923 GCF_002837175.3 Physeter macrocephalus
CCCATTTATCTCAGCGTGTTCCTACGCCATCTATATGAAAACGTGTTTTACGTGTGTTCAAAATGGAAAACCCGGTTTGATCAAAGCGTTGTCCGAGGGCGTCCTCAAGAGGGGAAATTCTTGTGGGTACATCGATGCAAATACGCAACATTTCAGGCGGGCAAAGCTTCGTTCTTATGTATTAACTGGTGACTATGTGGTTGCGGATCTACACCTGCAGGCTTCTCTCCAAAAAATTGCGTGCAGGGGCTCCTGTGTACTGAGGTACCAAATTCGCAATCGGGTTAGCAGCAGGGTGCCTCTGCATGTTCCCGTGGTGAAGGCAGATGCTTTGTACACTCCGTGCGCCTTTTTTACCTACCTTACGTACTTAGGACTATGTTTTCGAAAGTACATTCCCTTTTACAACGTCCACGGCCACGCCTCGTCGAACTGTGCGCCAAAGTGCTCGTTGTCGGGTTTTAATATGTGTACACATAGATGTGGAAGTGCGTCGCGACATCACAAAGGCGATGCGAAGGCGGCCTGTCTCCCAAAAGTGCATCAAAAATCCGCATCGAGCCCCTCACACGACTAGCACTGGACCAATATGGACGTATGTGTATATGTTCAATGAGTGTGTGTGTCGTCAGATACCGTAAACAACAACATATGTTCAATGAGTATGTGTGTCGTCAGATACCGTAAACGACAAGAAGCCAGTGGCTGGCCGTCCTTTAGGCTGTAATCGGGTACTACTTCGAGACGTACACGCATAAATTTGCGTACGTTTGTGCACGCGTGCATGGATGAAGACGTGCCACCTCCAATAGGTTTTAGGGAGTGCGCTATTCACTACATATGGTGTAGAATGCCAAATTCACTGACCGCGAATATGCAGTGAAGGCTTACGTGTGCTGTGCAGTGGTGCCTACTTTTGTCTA
>NW_021149820.1:3782-4374 GCF_002837175.3 Physeter macrocephalus
CGCACGGTTAGTTTCCGTTACGGGAAGCATCCACTAGTCATGCTCTGCGAGCTACACCTCAAGCTTTGACAACGGTCAAGCAGTGTAAATACACTTTTCCTGTCACACGTTGTAGTCTTGTGTTACACTGAATTAAGAAAGCGTAGATGTCTAAACTGTGCAGGACAGGAGAGTGGGAGCGTGTTTCCGTTAACTTATGTTCCAGGAACAGGCCAGTGTTAAGTGGGTGGCGTTCCTATTGTCGCAGTGTAGGGCCCTGTGTTTACACCTTACTCTTTTATGATTCCCGTCCCCCACAAAACTGTACGTACAGGCATATATACATATACAGAGACATATGTCTATACACATATATATATATATATATACATACATTTACACCTATATATGCCTATATTCGTACACATACACATATCCGTACATGCATATCCATAAACACACACGTAAATCCCCACACACATATGAATACGTATACACGTGTGAACGGCCCTGCCTTTATCCACGTGAAAATACTGCTGTAATCACACAAATATACATCCGACGAAGTGACATGCATAAGTTTAAGACAGCTCCTATAAGAACACACACTGTT
>NW_021149820.1:5809-6104 GCF_002837175.3 Physeter macrocephalus
TCTCACGCCCTGGCTCACCTTCCTATGTTACTGCTCGTCTCCGTGCTGCTGCTTCCGTTGCTGCTGCTGCTGCTAGTGGTCCTCCTCCTTCTTCTACAACAGCGGTAAGCTGAGCGTGGCTTTCAACTGAGTCGCAACGTAAGAAGCAGCACCAGCGACAGCAGCTGCGACAAAAACATCAACAGCTGACCAAGGTGATCGCCACTCCAACGCAACGATTCCGGCAGTAGCGGGGCAGCAGCGACAGCAGCCAAGGTGTTGCCCCTCTGCAGGCAGGAACGGTAGCTAGAGACGT
>NW_021149821.1:0-3604 GCF_002837175.3 Physeter macrocephalus
CAACGGTGAGGCGACCGCGTTTGCAGATAGAGTGAAGGTGCCGGGAAGCTGTGTGTCACTGTGTCAGCGTGAGCAAGGTAAGGGAGCGCTCAGCGTGTGGTGGATTTCCTCGCGGGCCCGTGCCGAGACGCATAGTGTTTAGGTGTTTACTCGTAGACAGAGTGGGCGCTCATGACGTCTCGCAGTCTGGGAAACGTCTAGTTGGTGAAATTCTGCATTTAGCGTTCAGACCTATTAGTGTGTGCATCTTTACATACGTGAACGTAAAATGAGTAAAAGGAGACCATTAGGAGAATAATTTTCGAGTCATAATATCAGGCGAGCGGGACGCGTCTGTAGTTGTTAGGTTGTCTGATGAATGCCAGTAATCCTTTCCGTGGTTTTCCTCGCCGCTGCAGCGGTTGAGGTAAGGTGATGCCTACCTACCTTCAAAGAAGGCTCAAGAGTCACCACACTAGGGTGCGCTGTTTCACACTAGGTATAGCGTGTTCGTTGGCCTCTGGAAGTCTGTCTGCTGCTGAGGATTTCGCATCGTAGGCAGCAAGCGCGTCAGCCACCGACTTGGCAAGTCTGATTGGAAGCCGTACGACTGAGACTAAGGCAGCTACGTGGCCGGCACAGCAGCCCTGGTGGTTGGAAGCGGTTGTTTTGCATATCCGTTAATGTATACACATGTGTGTGTTTTCTGCGTGAAGGGATATGACTTGGTACGTATGCGTATATGTTTACGTTGGCGCTGTGGATGTGCGTCTGTGTCTACACTAATGTGGCTCGCATGTCGACGTGACTCAGTAGTTGTTGTGGGCTACGGAACAGTGCCAGTGCCTGTGTCTGTGGCAATTTTCACTTGTGTTTTTGACTGTGCGGACCCGTAGATATTTTTTCCATTGTATTTGGTGTCTGCTGACCAGTGGTGGTGTTTCAATCTTCGAGGCATATGAATTTGTTTTTCCTTCCCGTTTTGTTTGTGATGTTCACCCAGAATCCCTCCGGGTGCTGTAAGGATGCTGTCGATGACTACAGTGCAAGAGTTTCAGAAGAAAGTGTAAGTGGTGCTGACGATCTATCTGAAAACGCTAACGCGTGTAATCCTAAAGACTACGATACCACAGTGGAACAGGCGTAGAAGAAAGACTAAGTAGTGCTGACGACCCATATGAACGTTTTAACGCTATAATCCTTAGGTAGTGTATGCGTTATTGTGCACTACACTCAAAATCGTCAAACCTACGCTTAATCGCTGTAAACTGTGTGCACGTGCATGTGTTAATCTATACAGGTGTTCGTATGTACTCGTGTTTACAGTGTACACGACGTGGAGAGAGGCTCTCGTTTGAGTACGTTGTCAGAGAACTTCCGCCGTAGCCACGTTCCGTCCGTGGGTTTAAGCCTAGGCAGCTGCTGTTCTAGTCAGCTGTACGTACACAGCTGCATAGATTTTTTAACACGTATTTCTGTACCACTCCCGATATATACAAAGGACATTTCCTTGTGGACCAGCTGTATGTGCATATGAGAGATGGTTTGTCCTTTTTGCTGTATGAAGCTCTAACGCATTGCCTTGAGATTAGGAGAGGAACTACGCGCTCTCCGGTACACTAGCGGGAGGAGCGGCTACTCGATTTCGCACATACATGTCTGCATTAAGGATAAATTCCTCTGCGTGATGTCCACTGAGCGTCCCCAGCGACAAGCAGTAGACTGGTCCTTACTCACGCAGACGGATGTGCACGCGCGAGCACACGCAGCTGTAGGTAACATCTGTCCAAGGCTCCATCTGTATGGTGTATGTGTCTGCAAAAATCTGCTGACTTCCTTACTGAATGGAGACGAAAATTGCAGAGTAAGTTTGAGTGTCTTCACCAGTTGCTTTGCCCGTGGAGTGTGTTTGTGGGCTGTTGCAGCGCTGAGCGCCGGGGGCGGCTGTCTAATCATTGAAGGACGGAGAAGGGCTGCAGCTGCAGTGGTGGGGCAGGTGTGTAGCTGTCGAAAGGGAGACTAGGCGAAATTTCTACCATTAGAGTTTCCGAAAATGTCACTGTAAACGGTGTAGGTGGTTTCCGTTGTATAGTTTTGAAACCGAACGCGTGAAAAGTACCCGTGGAAGTTCAGGGATATTGAAGCCCCGGTTTGTGGCATTTTCTATTGTGAGAACCACTGGGAAGTACTGTGGCGGTACCTAGAAGACCAAGGCGATTCCTCTGTATTTAAGGGCAACTGGTCACCTTCCGGGGCACAGGTCGTTTTTCAACGTGTCGTAGGACAGCAATTCATGATGTCGAAGACCTGAACAGCGGACTCAACCGTACGGAGGATGACGATACGGTACTGAGAAGAGAAAGCGCGGCAATGCTTTTATATGAATAACTGTATGGGAAGAAATCAGCGAGACTGCAGGCGCGTTAGAAGATAGCACATGAATCTACTTTCTAACACTAAACACTCATATATGCACACGTCTCTACCAGTTGCGGTGCATGTAATGGTCGTCTGTGGTGGAAACGTTCACCATTGTAAGCTGCACGACGGTGGACATAGTGTGCGTATTTTGGGTGCGTCGTTTTTCGTTTAAGACAGAGTCAGTGTGCGGACATAAACGTACACGCATAAACGGCGAGTTTATGATTGCCTGTCATCGTCACTGGCGTCTGCGAGCGATGGAGTTGCGCATATCTATGCAGATGTACGGGGGCGTCATGTTCGGCGGACAACTCTGGGACGTTGTCGGGCCCCACAGATGTATTGTTCTTTCCGCGCCTACCTCCAGAAAGTGTAGCGCACAGCGAAGAAACGAAGGTATTTAAAGTGTGGACATACTGACGTACACCTTTTTTTGGTGCGCATGTACAAGTTCGACCACAAGACACAAGCCCCCGGTTCCGGAGGGTGTAGTCGCGAAGGCGAGGAAAATAACGCGGATCGATAGTGGTGTGAATACCCCAGTGGTCGGCTGTAATGTAGACGTGGACACTTGCATACAGATGACGTTCTGGATACTACCGCTTAGAAGTCGGTTTCTGCATTTAGAAGGCAGAGGCACAAAATGAACTGGTGTATGGGCGGCGGAGTCACAGCACGGCGACACAAGCATACACCTATATATATATCCGCATGCAGAGAGGCAGTCCTGATGGGAGGTGTGGATTGTTTATCTACATATACAGAATCTCTCTGCCATGTTGACGAGGCTCTCGCTACTCGAATGGGTTTCACCAGCCAGTGGCGTCAAGCAGCGGCGCGGTGTCTGGCAGCTCTAATGCAAGCTTCTAGAATTTACGGGGGCACCGGGCTTGCTCTTGATTACCTTGCATATTATGAAGCGGTACAGTAGGGAACTGTGTCCGCCCGGCTTGTGCCCTTTTCTTCTCCTGCTGGGTTTGTTGTGGAAGCGGTGCAGTCACGTAGAGCTACATGTCCACCTGTATTCATACTTGCACTGCTCTGTTCATACATACGTTTGTGGATAGTACGGGCAGCTAGTAACAGTGTAAAGATCGTATTTATCTGTGGAATTGCAAACCACTTGCTGTCGACGATAGGGAAGCACTGGACCGCGTAGCAGTACAACCTCTCAACTGCTCGTGACAAACTCATCTGCGAGGAC
>NW_021149821.1:5770-6103 GCF_002837175.3 Physeter macrocephalus
TGTAAAGTAACCCTCATGGTTCAGGCAATGGCAGACGCAACAGCAGGAGAGGTCACAGGAGCAGCGTATGAAGCAGCAGGCGCAGCAGCCGTAAGGGGTATAACACGCTTCGTGCTGTTGCTCTGCAAGCTTTGCGGAGGTCATCCTACTAGCAGGCTTGAAGTGCACACGTCGTACCGCTCCTGTCGCAGTGGGTATAAAGTGCGGGACTGCTCTGCATGAGTGGGAAGCTCGGCGAAACGGCCACGGATAAGCAAACGCCATATGTAAGTGCACGAACGATGAACAGGAACGCCCTATACGCATACGCCACGTAGTTAAGGCAGTATGTTT